>NW_022196913.1:39799401-39800535 GCF_008632895.1 Mastomys coucha | reverse complement strand
TTCCCTCCCTCCCTCCCTCCCTTCCTTCCTTCCTTCCTTTACTTTCTCTCATATATTTACTATTCACTACAAAACTGTCTGATTCTGAATCTTCCTACTTCAGCTTCCTGCACACTGGGGTTTCAGGAGTGAGTCATCAACCTAACAGTATGTTTATTTCATGTTTACACTAATGACACATAGGTAGTGTAAACAGTTCGAAAATGAAAAAAGATGCACATAAGGCCATTTGTATTATACTGCTAAGTACAAATGTAAAGTTTAGTAAAAATGTGTATAAATAGACTTATTCTTCAGCTTTATAAACATTCAATGATATTCAGTTCGAGGCCACTACATACTACTCAACAATGTGGTTCTGATTCAGTCTGATATAGTGGTTCTGTCACACTTTAGTTTATCATGCCCCACTTTTGTACAGTTAATTTGTTTCTGATTGTTCAATCCAGTGAACAGATATTCATGCTCATAATGCATCCTGTGGAGCCAGTGACTATTTCTTGAAAAGGAATTACTGTATAAAAGCATGTGTGGCATAAGAATTTTCATCCACTCTGTCCCCCAGAGGGTCACATCTTTATTTCTTTAATGAAGCTGTAGTTAGAATTAAAATTTTATGTGTAATTATGTGTAAATATATGTGATGAATGTGAGTAAACATGGGGGGAGGGGCAGGTAGAGGTGTTGAATCCCTGGAGTTACAGGTGGTTGTAGCCATCTGATGTGGGTGGGTGATGGGAATTGAACTCTGGTCCTCTACTTGCAATAAGCCCTCATCTCTCCAACCCCTGCAGCTGTCATGTTCTTCTCATTGAAGCACAAATCAAAGTCCCTTAAATTGCTCTATCTTGTCTCCCAGGAGGTGCCTACTTTCCCTTTTAAGATTTGAGCCGCTTTTGTCCTTGAGTTTATTTATGTGGTGAATTACGTTGATGGATTTCCGTATATTGAACCATCCCTGCATCCCTGGGATGAAACCTACTTGATCATGGTGGATGATTGTTTTTTGATGTGTTCTTTGATTCGGTTTGCAAGAATTTTATTGAATATTTTTGCATCAATATTTATAAGGGAGATTGGTCTGAAGTTTTCTTTCTTTGTTAGGTCTTTGTGTGGTTTAGGTATAAGAGTAAT
>NW_022196913.1:39787303-39797919 GCF_008632895.1 Mastomys coucha | reverse complement strand
AAAAAAAAAAAAAAAAAGATTTGAGCCGCTCTCTTTTTTCAATATTTAGAAGTTATGGATAAATAAGCCCAACAGGAAACTGATCATGCTAATCAGTTCTAAATGTGTACTTGAGTGGCATTAGTTACAACAACATTTTGTGCCGCCATCACCATATGCATTTTTCAGAGATCTTCATCTTATAAAACCAAAACTTTATACCTGATAACTAACCCCACCTACTCCTCCCTGCAGTCCCTAGCATCCACCCATCTAGTTTCTGTTTCTGAATTCTGGCTATTCAAGAAAGTCCATGTAATTGAACTAGGCAGCGGTTGTCCTTCTGTATCTGGCACATGGCCTATTTTGCTTAGCATAGTATTTTCCAGGTTCATCCACACTGTTGCTTGTGTCAGGAGTTCCTCTTTTGAAGGCTGAATAGCATTTCCTTGTATGGCTAGATTAATTTGCTCTACATCCATCTGTTGGTGGATACAAGGCTGCTTCCATGTTTTAGTTCTCATGAGTAATGCTGTCATGAACTTGGATGTACAAATATGTCTTCAAAACTCTGCATTCAGTTCTTTTTTGTTGCACTAAGCAGTGGGGTTGAAAGGTCTCATGGGGATTCTAGTTTTCATTTGGAGGGGTACCAGCCATATCATCTTCCACAGAGGCTTCGTGGCTTGAGTTGTCACAAGTGGAATGTATACTCTGGCCCTTCTGTAGTCAGTCTCACAGTTTGTATTCTGTCTCTCTGATGGCATCCTATAACATAATTATTTGACGTTCATTTCACCAATGATCATGGGTGTCAAATATGATTTCATTGTTGTGTGACATTTGCCTACTTTCCGGGAAAAGCAGTGTACATATTCAATTTCTTTGAATGTTTGGAATTTAGTTCATTTGAGAGAACCCACAGTTCCCATTTTTTTCCTAGAGTCTAGCAGCTGGCTTCCCTGCCACCAGAGTCTCTACACATTGCCCTATGGTAAATTTAGGCAGGTAATTAGGAGCACAAGTTATGAGTTGGGAAAAGTCACTCTGACCCTCCCTGTTCACGAGGTGGACTCCACATGAGTATGGTGTGTTCCCTCAAACGTCTCAAGATAAGAGCTGGCAGAACACATCAATTAGGGAGTGAGTTCTTAGATTACAGAAAGATGCTGGCCCTGTTCTGTAATTGCTTTCAGAAAAATCAGCTACAAATCATGCATTTAGAAAAACCAGAGTCATTTTCACTGGGAGATTTGCTTGAACTTTCATCAGAGTTGGAGCCCTAGATGGCAAGTCATCAAAGACTCATATCCACAGCCTTTCCATCTGGAAAGGCTTCCTTCCCCAGCAGCTGGGGACTCCACAAGGCCTCTACTCAAGTTCTTCTTTTAAGCGGCAATGACTGATTTCCATCTCTGTTCCAACTCCACATGACAATGTCCATCTTGAGGACAGAATATTTGTCCTCTACTGCTTGGACATATTGCTTTCTTTTCTAGGGGATAATTACAAATTCTGCAAGCAGAAATGAGTACCCTGGGCCCATGTATTCCCTACAACCTGATACCTCATGGCTAACAGCAGAAGATGACAGGCCTGGAACATGTTTTGGAGACTATGGGGGAGACCTAGTATGGCCTGGATTCTCCTTTAAGGCTCACCAGAAAGCCCAGGGCTGACTGAGTTGGGGATGGGTCTGGGAGTGGCTATTACTGTGGCAACTGAGCAGAGGTATCCAGAGAGTGTCAGGACAATGTGGTGTGCTTACTGGTCTTATGTCAACTTGACACACAAACTAGGGTTACCTTAAAGGAGGGAAACTTAATTGAGAAAATGCCTCTATAAGATTTGGCTATAAGACATTTTCTTAATTAGTTATTGATGAGCAGGGCACAACCCATTGTGGATGAGGCCGTCCTTGGGCTAGTGGTCCTGGGATCCATAAGAAGTCAGGCTGAGCATGCCAGGGGAAGGAAGCAAGTCTATAAACAGCATCTCTCCATGACCTCTGCATCAGCTCCTTCCTCCAGGTTCCTGTGTTGCTTGAGTTCCCATCCTGACTTCCTTTGGTGATAAACAACCATATAGAAATATACACTAAATAAACCTTTTCTTCCCTAACTTTCTTTTGGTCATGGTGCTTTGTTGTAGCAATAGAAACCTACCTAAGACATTTGGAAATGACTATGAGCAGAGAGGAGCCAGATCTGAGGCACAGGTTCTGCCACACTTCCCAAAAAGATGTGGGCAAGCTGACTAGAAAGATGGTTTTGAAGGAGCCCATAGGATCTCGACTCGAGAGAGAAGGATGTTTTTACAGGATGTCCCAGTTACAGCTATGGCAGGGGTTAGAGATTTCATTCTGAACCTAATGTATGGGTGTATGTACAGTTGGTAGATTGCACACTACTCAGTGTCAGCTGACAAAGGGAAATAAGTTTGAAGAAAATCTAAATCATACTTTGATTGCCAAGTCAGCCTACAGTTAGGGATGCATCAGCCAGGACCAAGGGACATTCTTCCTAACTAGGCAAGGTCACACCAAGGGTCAATGATAACACTGAGAGAAGTTAATTTTCTGCTCTAATTCTAGTCTCATGGCACCTTTCAGAGTTTCTCAACCAACTTGGTTGATTTCCATAGCCAGTGGCTCTTCATCAGGAACAGAACACAATTGCATGACACTTTCATGTCTCAATCGTGCACTCATTCATCTCAACAGATATTTATTAAGGCCTTAGTATATGTCAAGTGTTGTTCCAGGTGCTTGAGATTGGCCAGCAGACAGCACACTATTCTTTCTCTGACGATGACTGTTCCACAGGGTGAGTGGACTCGGTAAACAACTCACACAATGAACAAATTAGAACGCAGTGAATATTAGGGAGCAAAGGTTAAGCTCTCAAATCACAGTTTCTCAACCGTAAAGCTACTGCTCCCACAGAGACTAATAGATATCTCAAGGAGGATGCTTTGAGACTGTGCATAACTACCCTTTATCCTAAAAATTTGCATTTAACTGTAGTGTCCCTTAACAGGTAGCCTGTAATGCTTTTAAAGATTTATTTTATTTATATGTATATACTTTTAAGTGTGTGTATGCCCCATGTCCAGGTGCCCGCAGAGGCCACAAGAAGGTGTTAGATGCCCTGGGGTTAGAGTTACAGACAGTTGTGAGCTGCCTGCCATGGGTGCTGGTTACTAAACTTGGTCCTCTGCAAGCTCTTAACTATGGAGTATTTCTCCAGCCGCTACCTGCCACAACCTGAGCTGCTGTGTTCTAGTGGCCGCTCTGTATGCTCTGTGTTCCTTCTATTTTGTTAGGAAATTTCTGTAAAAATAATCATCTTCCCCATATAACTGTTTGTTCACCAATAATATATTGTATCAAGTCAAAAGTGAGGTCCAATTCAGGCATTTGCCTCTATCTCCTTATACAGTTTGGACTGTGGGGACCTGTTTCAGATCTTGTGTATTGTCAACATGGCCCCGACTTTTTGACCACTCACAAGAGGTGTTATCCCCATTCCTTTCCAGAAATTAACTGCTTCTCACAGAAACCTTAGCTCCTTCCAAAAGGTGTCCAGACATGAGGTGTGCTCAGAGGTCTCTGGATGCCATTGCTTTTATGTTCTCTAGGGAACTCGTCTTAACAATATGAGCATGTGTGCTCACCCATGCAGCATACCAGTATTAAAACTCTATCATATGCTTCTCATTCTAATTTATACCCCAGACTTTCGTAACATCTTTTTCTGGCAGTGACATTCATGATCCTCCTTAATTAAAATATACTTGCTTTTCAGCCCTGGCATGCATTAAAGCAGTGCCAGAATTGCTAACACATGCTCTCATGAGAAACTAACTCTCGCATCCCACTTGTACAGCCCATTATTTTGTCTTTAGCTTTACAACTTGAACATAAAATGATGTTGCCAACCATAAGTTGGTTTGTTTCCTTTCTTCTTCCACTTTCTTCAATGTGGATTTTTTTTTCTATAATGAAAGCCGTACATGAGATGTCTCTACTCCTGCATCTTCTCTATCATTTCTTCCTTGTATTTGCCCTTCTCCTTTCCTACTTGTTGGGACTTGGTTTTCCTGTCCAGGATCTTCTTGCGGTCCTTGTCCAGCTTTACCCTGGTGATAACCACCTTGCTGGGGAGGATGCCCACATGGACAGTTGTGCCATTAGCCTTCTCTCACTGGACTCGTTCAATGTAGATGACATATTTCTTCCTATACATTTGGACCACCTTGCCAATCTGCTGGCCTTTGTAGTGTCCTCAAACAACCTAAACTTCATCATCCTTTTGAATGGGCATAGACTGAACATTATACTTCTGTCTCAACACTTTGGAAAGAGGGAAAGACATGATCTTCCTCCAAATGTGAGAAGGTTCATTGAAATGTCGTTTGCAGTTCTCACTTCGGTCAGAAGTCATAAAGAGATTAAACTTCATTTTGGTAGCTGCGATACCCTGATGGCCACCAATGTGGACTTTTTTTTTCATTTGCAGTATAATTCAGTTCATTTATTACAATTTGTTTTCATTTTGTTTTTTTCCCCATATTATGGTTGATTGCTCTTAAATTTACCTATGGCACAGAATTTTACATGTTCTGACAAGCAGTTAGAGTGGTGTATCTGTCTCTATATCATGACATATAATGATCCTGCTCACTGGATTGATTTCTCTGTTAGCACCATTTATAATTTACTCTGCTCTATCACAAACCTAGCTTTTAGGACTTCTGATTCAATACATGGGTCTTTGGTGGACACTAGTGTTGCAAACTTTTTATAAAAAAGTTATGGACTCCTATATGTTCCTTCTAGAAACCTTAGTTTTATCATCTTAGTGCTAAGAAACCTTAGTAGATTTTGTGCATGATACATTGAGTTTATTTTTGTGTATGCCTTGTGAGCTAGGGTTAAAGTTGATTGTGTGTGAGAGTGTATGTGACTTTCTTGAAAAATTCCATTTCACTCATGTAACCCAATTTTTTATAGAATTGCTAATGTTATCTCTTACATTATTTGTTACTGAGTTTTCCTCTTTCAGTTGATAAACATTCTGAGTGCATTGATGACAGTCATTCCTGATTTTAGCAGAGTCTTCTGCATTTCTTGGCCTATTGAATTGAAGATATGTTAGTTTTGTTGTTGACTTGGGGCATTTAACACATATCACACATGCATGCACACACTCATTCAACAAAAATTCAAGTAAAATCTTCACTTGTATGTATCTCCATTTTCTTTCTTTCTCTCTCTCTCTCTCTCTCTTTCTTTCTTTCTTTATTCCTTTCTTTCTTTTTATTTTTGGAGACAAAGTCTCACTATGTAGTGTAGAACTAGCAATATAGACCAGGCTCCTCTTGAACTCCCAGAGATCTACACCTGCCTCATGAGTGTTGGGATTAAAGGCATGCACCACCATGCCCTACAATTTTTAGTGTTCTATGATTCAGTCCTGTAAACATGTATCTTTGTCTCACATGGTCCCCTGAAGGGTCTTCTTGGCAAGTGTAGTACTAGCTAAATTGAGCATAGAGCTTCTGAAATACCTAAAATTGGGGAGTTTTCCAATTCTTTGTGCTCATCCATGTTGGTTACAACTCTGCTTTCTTCCTTAGTTTTTGCTTAAAGAGGCTGAAAGTCAAGCACAGATGAAATCCCAGGGCCGCTCCAGCTCATTACTGAACACACACCACTCTGATTTCATCAGGTCCACTCTTGTTTCCTGGAATGAGAATTTGCAGATCATGTTAGCCTGCTGTGTAGTCAGAGGTTCCACTTCCTCCTAGGACATACTGTTTTGATCCTTATTAGATAATACCAGACTATTTGCCAAAGTATTTTTAAAAATCAGTTTATCCTTCCACTAGTAGTGAGTGAGAATTCCCGTTGCTCTATAGCTCTACTAACACATGGTTTTCCTGCCCCTTTGTCTGCTTTATGGTCACTCTGCTGACCTATTTGGTTTCTGGATGCTGTCCTTGGATGAACAGATTTATATGTAAAGACCAAAGGACCTCCCGCCCCCTTTCTAGGTTATTATTCATTTCCAGTCCTGAGTCATGGAGATATTCTGCTGTACGCTCTCCCCAAACCTGTACTGTTTTTCTTTTCATATTTAAGTCCACCAAAAATAGTCTTTGTGGATATCCAGTTAACATCATTAAACAACAACTACTGTCTTTTCCAGAATACTCACGCCTGTCCATTGGTCAATGACTGTTAAAGTTAGTCTTGCTGGTGTATTTGTGCTTCAGACAGTGTGCCTGAACTCCTAATCTATGACTTGTAACAGATAAATACCTTTTAATAAAATAAAAAACTTCAAAATATATCTTAAGGAACTTCTAAATTTTGCCCTACTCTAGTCTTACATGTTTTTTAAAGCTCTTTCATTAATTTTAAAACAATTAATGGTTTAAAAATAATAAACTCTATCTTAAAGATATGAGTACAATATTCTAGAATGCCTTATGTGTCAACTGGAATTTGCATTTGGCAGACATGAAGCCTTCACATACTTCATTTCCCTCCAGTGCTTCACAATGTAAATCCCAGCACGCTTCCTGAGTGACCTCATTCAAATAACCCAACTGCTGCTCCATTGTCCTGTGGTTACTGTATTCTCACTGTTTGTTTTGAATCTGCTGTTTAAACACAGGAATATACAGAACCAGATGAAACACAAATACTACTTCTGGATAGTTACAAACTTACCTTGGAAACAACTTTATTATTAAAAGTTTTTTTGAATTCATTTCATGTAGGATATAATGCTTCTTTTTTAAAAAAAAAAAGTCTTTCAATTTCAACAGTTACGATATAATCTACATATGCTCTCTTGTAGTAGAGGTCTAGAAATCTTGGCAATGCTTCATGTCATGTAACCATGCCCACTATTAAGATATAAAAATTCTATCAATCTCCCTATTCTACTTGATGATGAGGCTCTCCTCCCACCTGTGCTCTGGAAATCTATTTTCTATCTCTGTTGCTTTTCTTTCTAGGATGTTATAAATGGGATTGTGCAGCAGAAAACCTTAAGTCCGTCTTGCTTAATTTAGAGTGTATATCAGGTTGAGTCGATCTCTCTCTTCCTCCCTCCCTCCTTCCTTTCTCTCTTTGCTTCCCTCTGCCATGAGGAGAACAGGTTTGCTCTGACACATGTTTCCTACTATGATCTGCTTTGGAAGAACAGTGCTGGGCAGACGATCAACCGAAACCCCTGAACTGTGAGCCAGAATAACCCTCTTCTCTTTTTAAGTCCATTCTCTCAAGTGTTTTAGCACAGTGACAGAAAGCTGACTACAATAATATTGAAGCTATTTATTGAAGGAAAATGACATAATTAGTTTTGTTATTGGCAGTTTATCAAGAACACTTGCTTTACTTGCTGTTTGATTTTAATAACATGGCAAAATTCTTCTGGAATTTTGTTTATTAGCATTTGCTACAAATTCAAATTTCTAAGTTAAGAAGATTCTATCTCATTTAAGATCTGCTAAGATCTCTTAAATTTACCCAAAGAATATTGATTATTCCCTACATGCTGGTCAGAGACCTAGGTGTAGACATGGGGAAGGCCAGATTCTAGATAAAGCCATTAAGACGTTTGTTTTACTTCGGAGCTTTGGGTTGCTGTTCTGGAAGTTGGAAAAGGCAGAGGGAAAAGTTAGGATACTGGCCTAATAGCGCCTGAGATGATGAGTCAGGGTGTCATTAGACAGAACAAAGGTGAGCATAGACAGTGACCAGAGGGGGGCCTGTGCCGCAAAGGACACAGTGAATTTGTAAGCTAGGTGTAGCTGGAGTGAAATCAGGAAACAGCAAGCAAGTGTGGTTGCAGTCAGGGGCTGGAACAAGAGTTACCGACTTTGCTTGCCTAGTAGGATCAACAAGGGTGGAGGGATTTGTTGTTGTTGTTTTTGTTTTGTTTTACTTTAGTGTTTAGGTATTTAGGTCTTACTCATGCACAGTTAAGTTACAAAATTGGAAGGCAGTGAGTTGCAAGTGAGTTAAAGGGCCTAGAAACACAATGAACTTGGAGGGCAGACTGAGGCACCTGCCCATTACATGGATGGAGGAGAGTAGCTGGATCTCTCAAGTCGATCTGGTATCTGGTGGAGGTCAGGAGGCCTGGCAAAGGGTAAGGAAATAACCAGCTTTGTGGCTTTTTAAAGCTGTAGAGACACCAAACCATTGTGTAATGGAGCTTGCCTCTGTCCACGTGTTGGGGCTGCCAGACAGTTGACAGCTAAGCTCAGCGCTCACCTTTATGAAGTGTCCATACTTTCATGGAGTTCTCACTCTTTTGTTAGTGCCTTTTGCTCCTCTGTCCTTATTCAAAGCCATTACTTATTCCCAGAGTGCATTTTATTTGGGATTATAGAAATCTTTCTAAAGTACATGGACTCATGTTTATCCAGGGTGGATGATAGATCAATTCTTAGAAAAGAGTTCTTTTGTGTGTGTCAGGGGAGCACAGACACCTGTTTATGTGCTGGGGGTGAGGATGGGGTGGGGATGGATCAGGCAGTGTTGGATGTTTTCTCTGTGACTCTCCACCTTATTTTTAAAATTTAAAATAAATTTTATCTAGAGCCCTCTTTTTAAAGTGCTCTCATTAATTTATTTGAGAATTTTATACAATGTATTTTGATCATATTCATTCCGTCCTGCCTCTCCCTGTATTGCACCCCAAACCAAGGAGACAAGTTTCTGTGTTTTGGTTGGCCAAAAAACTCCTGGATATGAGACCTGCCCTAGAGTGTGGCTGATATGCTAGAGGCTACAACATTGAAGAAACCTGACTATCCCTTGTTCAGCAGCAATTGAATGCCAAATAGCTTCTCAAATAGGAATGATGCTTCATGCCCACCTCCGCCCCTGGCTGGGATTTTGTCTGGCTTGAGCTTGTACAGATCTTGTGCACACTGTCACAATGGCTTTTCACCTCGTTTTCAGACTCTCACTGAACCTGGAGCTCTTGTATTGGCTAGACTGGCTGGCCAGCAAGCCCCTGAGACAGTCTGCCTTTGCACCCCAGCAATGGGATTACAGTTTACCCACCGAACCATCTTCCCTGGTCAAGAAAATTTTCTTTACATTGGAAAATAAGTTATTTGACACCTACCATTACTAACTTTCCTAGTACATTTAACATATTCAGGGTTTTTTTGTTGTTGTTTTTTGTTTTTAGGTTTTTTTTGGTTATTTTCCTAAACTTTATTTATTATAAGGGAGAATCATTTTGATTTAACCTTATTTTTTATTGAATACATAACAAAACATATTCAAGTAAGGGAAAAAAGAAAATGTACGTACATAACCTCCTTATGTTAAATAACATATTTGATGACAGCAGTGTTGCTCCCTTAGTTTCTGATGTGTCTGGTGAGTTTCAAACTTTCATAGCCAACTGACAAAGAAGGATAGTTTACTTAGTTAACCCTAACAACCTTAGATGATACTTTAAGGACTCGGTTGGGCCCATTTATATGTAGATAGAAAGGTCTGGTTAGTTTTGAAAACTTAGTTTGCTTTTTGAAGTTGATTGATCACTGTGTACAGACTCTGTGCCAGATTGTGCCACTCTGCTGTTTGATCAGATATGGTAATATTCAAATCTCACACATCTCTCTCTCTTTCATCTCTTTGTCTCTCCCCCTTCTTCCCTCTCCCTTTCTCTCTTTGTCATCTACTTCTTTTTAAATTTTGTCCTTTTTTTTTTTTTTGTAAGACAAAATCACTTTATTCTAATTACAAATAAGACATCACATGATGGTTTTAGGACCCTTTCCTTTCTAAACTTCTGTTTTATCACATATGAGAGGTGGACTACAATTGCATATACCTCACAAAAATGGGGCGAGAAATCACACCATCCAAGCCTGGCATATTGTAAACAGTTTATAGATGTTCATTTGAAAAGTTGAGCCTCTCATTCTGATCCTGGTACTGCACAGGGTTGTTCTAGCCAGCATGACAAATCTGTAAGTGTCTCCTGAAAAAAGACTAGTCCCTTAAGAGCAGTGGCTGGATCTCTGTCATGTCCCACAATGCCAAGTTCAGTAGACTCAGTGGTGAGTTTAGGTTCTGGCCCTGTATCATCACAAATACCACTGGCGTGACTGAGCCAACGCGCTTCAAGAATTTTCGAGAATTCTCCAGGAAACTGCCTATAAAAGCTCTCAGTCTGGCTTCCCAGATCCTTCTGCCTTCAAACATTTGTCAATTGCTGGTTCAGTTTCTCAGCTGCCTTTTGAGTTCACAAATGAATTTATAACTTCCATGATGTCTACAGGATGTGCGTCTTTGGGATGTTGGTAGTGCCTTTTCAAAGCTGCTCCCCCCCTAACCCCAGCCTGTGTTTTGGTCCTAAAGCATCTGATGAGGCATGTATCTTAGTGATTTATCTAGGAGCACTTCCCCTCGCTGTTCTCAATGCCTCTGGGGATTCACAGTGGTGTAAGCTGACGAGATACAGTGTTTGTTTGTTTGTTTGTTTATTTCTCTCCCATTCCTGCTTAATGGAACATCCCACTGAGGACTTTTCTAATTTTCAGGCCGTGTGGCACTTTTTGTTCTGTTTTTTTTTTTTTCCTACACCGACAAA
>NW_022196913.1:39751154-39787293 GCF_008632895.1 Mastomys coucha | reverse complement strand
TTCTGTTTTTTTTTTTTTCCTACACCGACAAATGTTATCACCAAATCCCTAAATCAGTGGCTTTGGATTTGACCCACCTTTATACTCATGGCTCCAGAAAAACTGAGGAAATCCCGTTTATAAGGTACAAAGCTCTGAAGCAAGGCCAATCCGGGGCTGAGGAGAGTTGGGGGTAGCTTTGACTAATGAGGAATGTAATCCCAGACTCTCATCACTCTGTTCAAAATCAGGCGTAGAAATGCAGTGGACACTGGTTTCTGAGATGGAAACCTATGTTACTAAGAACACCAGCATAGGTACAGGGAATGTGTCCCCTCTCAGATGTCCTGGCACTTGTTACTTTAATGAACAGCACTTCACACCGCACAACTCAACCTGGACTCTGAAGCCCAAGGGAAACAGTTTGCAGTGCGTGTGAGTCACAGCATGCTGGTTTCTTGCTAACAGTGGCCTTTCATCAGTCTTTTAAAAATAATATCTCAGGCTTTTGGTTTTACCAAAAAATTTCATAGCTCGCTGATTTCATTCATGCAGTCTCTGCAAACCTGCTTTTTTTTTTTAAATAGGAAAAAACCACCACCTACCCATATGGTTTTAAAAACTCATGTTTCCTTTTAAAAAGGGGGTATGAGTGAGAACACAGGAATGTCTTTCTCCACCCTAGCTCTCCACTCCTCCCTGGCAGCCTCTTCTGTGAGAGCCATTGCCACGAACTTGATTTGTATCTTTCTGGAACATTCCCAGGCATGTGAACATATATATGAATATCCATGCTGTGCATGCTAGTTTGTCTCTTGTTTTTTCCCACCCAGAGTTCCTTCCCGTTGCATCTCCTGGCCATCCTTTTTAAGGCAGTTAGGCCAGTCTTTTGCATTTTGATTTAGGGAACAAGAAACCTGGCATTGTTTTTTGCCTTCTGCTCCAGCCAGCCACTGAGCACCCCACCTGGAAAGGCCTCGTGTGGTATAATTATGGTGGCTCTAGGAACTTCTCCTCATTTCACAACATTTCCTCTCCCCAGCATCTCTAGGCCTGCCGTTCCTTAATTAGACCTGCATAGCTTTGATTTTAGCTTTGCCCACCTGCTCCAACACAAGTCATCTTGGGGATCTTGTGTTTCATCCCAGGCTCAGAACCAAGGAATTTCTGAGACATTTTCCTGGGAATGTATTTAACTTCAACAGAAAATAGTAAGTCCAATATGGGGGCTCTGTAAAGTGGGTGTTGTGTGATTTATTTCTGAGGCAATGTCTACTCATCTCAGATAGGCAATTGAAGACAAATCAAGTTACTTTAGGCTTACCTATAGGAAGATGGGTGAGGGAAGCATAACAGATATGTCTCAAAGACAGTATCAACAAAAGCTTACCCCAGCATGGGTAACTTCCCACAAAATCGGAAAACCTGGCGTTCACTGCAGAACTTGCAAGTATATTGTCCATGTAGCTCAGCTGGTGGCTGCCTCTTCTAGGCAGCTCGGCTGGTCCGAGAGTGTCTCTCAGTACTTCTTATTGCTTATACAAGCTTGTGGATGGAGGGACCTAGTGGATCTGGTCAGAGACTTTCAGAAGCTATTGACTTCCTGAGTGTGAAGGCACTTCCTTGCAGGATGCAATGTTTTACCTCCCTTTAGAATATCCTGGATCTCAAAGAGCTTCCCTTCAAGAGGGAATGCTTTATTCTCAGAGGAAATTGCTGTACAGCAGAAGGCATGAGGATGTGTGGGGGGCAGATAGGAGAGCCAAAGTCTTTACCTGATCATCCCCCAGGTCTCTATCCCCAGTCAGGTCCCTGTCTCCTAAGGTCCCTTATGTCTTAGAGTCCTGTTAAGGCAAGATGGAAAACATGGAGGCTTTCTCTTCTGTTTTCCACTTATCACAATGACCCTCAGGAATCCTAGAAAACAAGTCTTGGCTTTATTGAAGTCTCAAGAGTTCTCATTTCTCTGAAAAGCAATCACATTGTTAACAGGAAAAGAGTTACTATTCTTGTTCTAGAAAATGATCAAGTATATAATAATAATGTTTATGTTGCTATTTATTGAGCATGTATTTACTGACTGCTGGTCATTGTGTTGGGCAGCTCTTTATATATAGTCTTAGTATTCCAGACACATGGATCTATTGAAACCAAGTAGGAAATGAGGCAAAGCTTCCACCTTCATTTGCTTTTAGCTACCTGCTTTTAGATGTCAAAAGCACTGGGTGTTAGGCAGCTGAGCAGTTCAGTGCTCACTTCCCACAAGCTTTGCTGTAGATGCTGGGTCTACCAGGCACGTCATGAAGATGGGGATTGCCTGGGTTGCTTTTAGGAAAAACCACTGCTTGCTGTCTCACTCAAAGAGTTGAAGCCACTGACCCTTCACTCGGGCTGGCATGCATATCAGATCAATGACCTCTCTTGATATCAGAAGGACCAAACATCTACCCTTATAGGAGCTAATGTCACCACTTTCTGAATACATATCCCATGAAGGGCTGCAAAGATCATTATACAAATGAAGACCACTCACCCTCCATGTACCCTTCCTCAGGCTTCAAATTCCACGTTCTTTACTCCACAAATCCCTCTCCATTAGTTACCTTTTTCATTGTTGCAACAAAATACTAAACAATAACTTATGTGTAGGAAGGATTCATTTCAGCTCACGATTTGAGGGTCTAGTCTGTCTTGGATGGGAAAATGTAGAAGTGAGAATGGTCTGTGTCTATGGGTCTGGCAGCAGGCACATCAGGCTGCCTGCTCACATCTCTGTGGATCAGGAATTAGAGAGAGGGCAAGAGGCAGAGCCAGACTATCTATGTCAAAGTGTACCTGCTAGTGACCCACCCTTCTTATAGTGAGATCCTACCTTCTGAAGGTTATAACCCTCCTTGCAGTCTGTGCCATCAGCTGGGGACCAAATATTGAAATATATGAGCTTGTGGGGTAGGATATGTAATTTACCTTGAGCATTACAGGTTGTATGCATGTATCAACATGTCACATGGTACCCCATAGATATGTACAAGCCTTATATGTCAGTTAGAATATATTTAGGTATTTATTTGAATATATATTCTGTAAGGCATTCCACTGGGATATAAAGAGAAGAAAAGGGTACAAGCAAATGGTTCAGAACTTCCCAACTTGAGGAGATAAACATAGACTCACACCTACTTCCAAACCAGACCCTGTACTTACTGACTGTAATATCTATAGCAAGCTAGATTTCCTTTCCACTACTCTGTTGTCCTTCTGTAAATGGTTTAACAATAGCACTTATTTCTAAGACTACTATAAAGAATGATGGAGTTTAATAATCTGAAGTTCTCAGATCAACACTTCAGCATGTTTTCATTTGAATCATAGAAGTTCCTAAACCTTATCCTTGGGAAGACAGATTTATTCCTTGCTCTTCTGTTTCTGCCTTGTAAGGAAGTGCTTCTCTTTTGCAAACCTGACAGTTCCATGATTGGTTGGCATATGGTTCAAAGGGCACAAATAGGCCACAATGAGGTATCATTATCCTTGCTTTACCAATAATAATAACAACAATAATAGCAGTAATAATATAATTATAATCATAATAATTTAGGGCTCAGAACACTTCATTGCTTGAGGTAGTCAAAGATTGAGTTGGTGTGCAGGCTGTCTCCAGATTAGAAGTTCCTGCTTCATGTGTCCTCTTTAGCCCCCTGAGTCTAGTGAAAGGCCTGTCTTGAGATCTATCAAGTGTGGACAAGGACTGCTGGAGGCTGGAGGCAAGTGAAGACTATAGGTGAACAGGCTGCATTGTGGGACATGAGGGTGGCCTCAGTATGCAGAGCCAATATGTATGCAAGCACGCACATGTACACGTACACACACACACATACACATAGGACGGTAGAACCTGAGGAAGGACATGTTCTCAGATGGACAGAGACTGGAAGAAGGATGAAGAATGGAGTGTTGCTGTGTTAGCATGTGTGGGAATGGTGATGGTGGTTACTGACATTGTCGAGTCTATTCATTGATGCAGTCATTGGCTTTCCAGTCTTATAACAAATACCTGAAATACTTAATTCATAAAGATAAGGGTTTGAGTCTGGCTCATAGTTTTGGATGTTTCAGTCAATGACTATTTGGTCTCACTGCTTTTGAGACTGTGATGAGGTAACTTTCACAGACAGGGTGTGTGATGGAAGCAAAGATGATCACATAGTGATAGCTGGGAAATGAAGGGGAGAAATAGGAAAGAGTCAAAGGTAAGTAAGAACCACCCAGTTGCAAGCATATCTCAACAACCAAGACTTCCCAGCAGGCTCCACCCCTTAAAGAGTCCTCCTCTTATCAGTGCAAGGGTGTGTATTTAACACCCTTTAACATGGAGCCTTTCAGCATGTTCTAGATCCAAATCAGCCACAGGTGAAGTGTTGATCTGAGAACTTCAGATTATTAAACTCCATCATTCTTTATAGTAGTCTTAGAAATAAGTGCTATTGTTAAACCATCTACAGAAGGACAACAGAGTAGTAGAAAGGAAATCTAGCTTGCTACAGATCTTACAGTCAGTAAGTAAAGGGTCTGGTTTGGATGTACGTGTGAGCCTATGTTTATCTCCTCAAGTTGGGAAGTCCTGAACCATTTGCTTGTACCCTTTTCTTCTCTTTATATCCCAGTGGAATGCCTTACAGACTATATATTAAAATAAATATCTAAATATATTTTAACTGACATATAAGGCTTGTACATATCTATGGGGTACCATGTGACATGTTGATACATGCATACAACCTGTAATGATCAAGGTAAATTACATATCCTTTGCCTCACATGTTTATAATTTTTTTCTGTGCTTTGAACATTCAAAGTTCTTTCTATTGGCTACATTAAAATACACAGTTAATTATGGTTTAACTATAGTGAATGACTAACCATTATCCTATCCTACCATTTTCCTTCTATGCAACTAACTGTACCCTTATTGTACTCACTAAGCAACCTTTATCATTCCTTCTCCCATCATTCTCCTCTCAAGCTCTAGTAACCAGAAGTTTACTCCTGCATCTAAGAAATCAATTTTTTTTTAAATCTCTTACATATCACAAGAACATGTAGCATTTGTCCTTCAATAACTGACTTTCCTTATGGTGATTTCTAAGGCCAAACTAAATATCCTGTCTTTCCTGGCATCTCCCATCCTTAGTTCCTCATGTTTTGGGGTCCTGAGTGATTAGCCAGCTCCTTCTAGATGACACCTTTAGGAGGCAACACACACACACACACACACACACACACACACACACACACATGCTCTTGTGTGTATAGTTGGCATGGTTTGAGAATAAATTTCTTTTATAAGAATTACCCTTTCTTACTTTGGTGGTTCGCTGTGGCTGTGTCACATGCATGTGGAGGTCAGAGGACAACTTTCAGAAATCAATTCTTTCTTTCCAGCACATGAGTTCCTGAGATGGAACTTCTATTTCCAGCCTGGTGGCAAGAGTGTTTTCTGGCTGAGCCGTCTTGCCAGCTTATTTTAGCTATGACATTACAGGTGTCATGAGGTCATTGAAGGCAGGCTTTCCTCACCTCTGATGAAGATCACAGTGCCTGTGAAATGGCAGATACTTCTTGTATGTTTCTCGCATGACTCTTGAGCCACATTCCTCTTCGGCCTCCCAGTGGCATTACAGGTTATTCAGAGAACCAGACCATCCAGGACATTGCAGTGCAGGCTCATGGAGCAGAAGGACATGGGCCATTGATGTGCAGGGCTCAGGGCTGCTCTGTGGGCCTCCTGTCTGGGTTGACTAGGTCTTCACTGTTCTCGGGGCAGCAATATTTATCTCCACTGTGGTGAAATCAGTCATCCTGCAAAATGCATCTCTCTGCTCTTCTGTTTATGCCAGCAGCACCGCAGGTGGTTGGCTCTGCTTACCTTATGTCCGGCTTACCTTGTGTCTTGGGCTCTGAGCATAAGGTAAGCATCTGTCTGATGTGTTTGTCATTATCCAGAGTGAAGTGTCCCCCTTGTACCTTCTTAGCCCATTATAACTTTTATACATGGTCCAACCACGGACTCCTGCCTGTGGTAAGGTTGGTCTTGGTAGAATCTGCAATTTTCATTGGATTTATGCATGGAGAGAAACACTCGATGCAGTCACCACTTTGTTCAAAGGCCAGCTGATGAATTTTGAAAGGATCAATGCTAGTTTAAATATGCAGACAGAAGTCCAGCCAGGGAAGCAGATCAGTGCCCTGTTCTGCCATCATCAGAGAAACTTCCTCTTGCAGCAGATGAGAACAAAAAAAGACCCACAGCCAGACAACATGAAGAGAATAAGAGACCTTGGAACACTTAGCTCTAACGGGGAAGTCTCCATCAAATCCCTTCCCTCAGAGGTCAGGAAACCTTGTGGAAGAAGAGGCAGAAAGAGTATAAGAGCCAGAAGGGATGAAAGGAAACAAGCTACTCTAAATCAACAGAACTGATGCACCTACGAACCCACAGAGATGGAGGTGGCATTCACAGGACCAGCACAGGTCTGTACCAGTCAGGGTTCTAGAGCTGAAAGGAAAAATGGACACATGACTCCATCCCTAACCCAGGATCTATCTCTAATTGATAGCCATTTGCAAATAAAAGTTTAGTTTCCTCCAAGGGAGTCTCACGGGGGGAAACAAACTACTCTTAAGGGTAGGCTGCATGCCCAGCAGTGGATGCCAACAGAAAGTGAACGCAGTGGTGGCCTTGGAGGTACCTGGTCTCATAATGCTTTCAAGAATCATTCTTTTTAAAATTTTAGTTTATTATTACTAATTATATCTTATTTATATCTTTTCTTCTCTCTTTTTACCTTAATGGTCCTTTGCATATATATTATGACTTCCAGTTTAGTGTTTTTATGGAATTGATGAATGCTCAAACAGTGGGTGTCTGCTTCTTGTGACTTCTCTTGGGCTCTTTTCCTTCTGTCTGTTTTGTCCAATTCTGATATACATTATTTTGGTTTTATATTACATGATATTACATTGTATTATATTATTCCATGGAAGCCTATTTAGTTTTAATGAGAGGCAGAAATGGGTGGATCAAGATGGGAGAGGAGATGGGAGGAGCTAGAAGGAGTACAGGGAGAGGGAAACCATAATTAGGATATGCATTGTGAGAAAAAAAAGTATTTTCAATAAAAGGAAAAGGAGAAACAAAAAGATTGATTTCACTAAGATGACTTTAATAAAAGCATTAAAATAAAAAAATTGAATAGACAGTATTTACATGTTCTTAAATAAAAGCAAACCGGTGAATTTAACAAATTCAACTTCTCCCAATTTTAACATCTTATCCCATTTGTTTATTCATTCATTTATTTATGTATCCATCCATCCATCTATCTATCTATCTATCTATCTATCTATCTATCTATCTATCTATCTATCTATCTATCTATCTGTGTGTACACGTGGCTGGAAGCCATGGTGTTTGTGTAGAGTCAGCGATAGCCTTTGGGAGTCAATTTCTCCTTCTACCTTGTGGGTCCTTAGGGACTGAATTAGGTTGTCAGTTTTGGCAGCTGGTACTTTTACCCACCGAACCCTCTCACTAGCCCAGTTCCTCACAAATTTAAAATTTAACTACCCACAAATATAATATTAACAGATAACTTTGGATTGTTTAAAATTGTTTATGGAGCTGGAGGAGGTGGGTGGTTCACTCAGAAATGTGCCAGCGGCACAAGCCTAGGGACCTGTGTTCTGGTTCCTAGCAATCATATAAAAAAGTCAGGCACAGCTATGCTCATCTTAAAGACAGCTGTAGCAGGGTATTGGGGGTGGAGTGGAGGAATGGGAACAGATGGATCCTTGGTCCACTGGCCTAGTCAAATAGATGTATACCAAGTTCAACCAGACGCTGTCTGCTTGGTAATTTTTTTACTCCTTTGGAGACACTGGTGTCAAAAATCAAGATACTCTACGAACCATTAAGTGGAATACTCCTTAAATGAACTAGCCATGGAAAGGGCACTTCAATCAAGGAATGAGCATGTTCAAAGGCCTAGGGTCAGGACACAGGTGGAAAGCAGCAAGGCCTTCAGGGTTGGAGTTCCATCCAGCAGGAGTAAGAACTAGGGGCGAGACACAGAAGGAACAGGGGCTGCTCCTGAAGTCCTTTTAATCTGTGGTGAGAATCATGATTCCAAGCTTTGATAAGAATTATAGGGAGCTCATCCTAGCACTCAGGAGGCAGAAGCAGGTGGATGTTCAACCTGGTCTATACAGTGAAGTCCCAGCCAGCCAGGAGGCACATAACAGAATGAGATCCTGTCTCAAAACAAAACAATTTCCTAGCACCTAGAATGAACTATACTCATGCCAGCCTGACTCCATTTCCCTTCTGTCACCTGCATGGTCCTGACTTCCACATTTCTCATGCTCTTCTTTCTCTGTTTTCCAAAGCCCGTGTCCTCTGCAGACACTGCTGTTGTTGTCTTTCAATTGTTCCAGAAAGTTTCTCTGCATGTTGCTCTTTTATGCTAAGCCATCTTGAGAGAGAAGAGGCTGAGGAGGGACCTCCTTTCTGCTCAGTCTTAGGGGTTCCCAGGCAGGATATGCTGGCCTGAAGAATAGGGATTGATGGGTATCTGACTGGTAAGTGGGAGCTCTGGCTACAGCATAGTCACTGCATGGAAGCCATTATGTAGCTAGCCACCAACTGACCTACAGAATTTGCATTCTTGAAGTGGATCTGTTGTAGGAAAGCTGGAATGTCTGTCTCCTTTGACATCTGTTCCTGATTGGTCCAACAGGTTCCTGCTCTGGCTGTTGCCTGGTCAGATTCTAAGATTACCAGCTGTCATGATTACAGGGACCTCAGTCAGTCCTTGGCCCTTGACTGAGGTTCCTCCAGAATTCTTCCCTTCCCTCTAGAATACATTCTTGCTGCGTTTGGCCTACCAATATGCTGTCCAGATTAGCTCTCAAATGTTTGAATCCTGGGCTCATTGGGCCACTTCATGTCATCTTTAGGTAGTAGAGATTAGGTACACAGCTTGCAGAGGAGCAATAAGAAGATGGTTTAGGGGTGACCAAGACCCTGATCTGGAAACCTCTCCTTTCCTTTGGTCACTAACTGGGACTTTTCTGGCTTCTACCTCCCCAACTGCCATATTGGGTGGATGACCAGAATCAATAGAGATCTGCATTCTTTGCTCTTGGTAGAGAATCCCTGCTTCCCAGATGACTGCCTGACTTCTGGTTTTGATCCACTCAGAGGCTTCTCCGAACCTCAGCCCAGGAGGAATTTCTTTCCAGTTATTAAAGAAGACTATAAATCCATTTCCTTCAGGGCCTTGCCTGCCTGGTCACATTATCTACTTCTCTGCTTTCTGTGATCTGTCTCCATCATATTTCTTCTTATCCTTCTTACCAGTAGCTAGTTGGCATCTCAGGACAGTCTCTATCTTTCTCCCACAATGAACCGTCTCCTCCACTAGAGAATAGGTGGTAGCCTACTGACATTTTTAACAATATTGGCTGGTTCTGAGAATCAAAGTGGAGAAAAAAATAGATGCTACTGTAAAAGTCCAGGTATGAGATGCTGGCAGCTCGGGCAAATGAGGTCTAGTGGAGGGTGAAAGTGGCTAGGTTGAAAATATCGTTCGAATAAGATCAAACTAGATTTGTTGAGGACTGGACAAGGCAGGGTATGACATTAAGGATGATTCTAATATCTACCCACAGAAGAGTGAAATCAGGTCCACATCTCTCATCTTATATAAAAAAATCAATTCAAAGTGAATCAAATAACCTTAATTTAAAAACTAAAAACCCTAGAGGACAACTTGGGGAACAAACTTCAAGACATAGATGTAGACATAAACTTCCTGAATAAAATTGCAACAGCATGGGAACTAGCCCTAAGAATTAACAAACAGAAATACATGAAATCAAAATGTTTCTGTGTAGCAAGAGGAACTACCAGCAGAACACACAGCTGCTACAGAATATAGAACTCGCATATGACTCAGCTCTCCCATTCTTGGGCATACACCCAAGGAACTCTATATCCTTCCACAGAGATTCTTCGTATCCATGTTTGTCACTGCCTTGCTCACAATAACAAAAAAGTGGAATACTAAAGTAAATGTCCATCATAGATGAGTACATGAATAATGGATAATGAAAATATGGGATGTACATACAATGGAATTTTTTATCAACTATAAAAAAAAATGGAGGGACCCATGGCTCCAGCAGCATATGTAGCAGAGGATGGCCTTATTTGGCATCAATGGGAGGGGAGGCCCTTCATCCTGTGAAGGCTTGATACCCCAGTATAGGGGAACGCTAGGGTGGTGAGGTGGGAGTATGTGGGTGAGGGAGCACCTCATAGAAGAAGGTGGGAGAGGGTTGGGAAATGTGGGATGGGGGTTTGCGGAGGGGAAACCCCGAACAGGGATAAAATTTGAAATGTAAATAAATAAAATAACCAATAAAAATTTTAAAAAAGAAAGCTGGAATTAGGAAATTTGCAAGAGAATATGAGGATATGGGAAGTACTGTATCAAATTAAGGGCAGTGACTCAGACTCATAAAAGACAAAAACAAACAAAAAGTCTTGAATTGTTTTTCATATGCAGAACCTTGGTTTTAATGTATTTGTGTGCCTTTAATTGGTTTTGAGAGTTGAGATAGGCTATGAGACCAGAAAGAAAGTCATGAGGATGAAACAAGAGGCCTTGAGGAAGAAAGGGACAAAGAAACATGGAGGTGGGTGTGGAGGCTTGAGGACAGCATAGGTGGAAGGTGAGGAGGCCAAGAGTTCAGCACAGGGCATTTTTAACTTTAGAGAGTCTCATCTACCACACAGATTCATACAACTCAGGCAACCCGGAGGTCAGAGCGCATGAAGTGAGACTCTTCAGTGTAGGCACGACGGTATTTGAAGGCACCCTTAAGCAGGGCTTAGGATTTGTCTCTTGACTCCAGTTCCCCATTGCTTTCAGGAAAGAATAGGAATGCTACTAGGGATTAAGACCACATGAGTGAGTGCAGATATACAGAGGTCTGAGGGTAAAGCCAAGATTGTGGAAAGTGCTGAAGGTAACTAAGACCTGATAATTTCCCAACATATCTGGCAATGTTAAAGCTTTTATGATTTAACGAGACAAGCATCAGTTGAGGGGAGGGGAGGCCCAGTTTGGAGTGGGCTGGTATGACAAGGTGGTGGGAATAAAGGTGAGTTCACTTGTACACGCTCCCGAGGAGTTCTGCTGTAGGTGGGAGCTGGGAAATTGTGTGAAATTGGAGTGAAAGAGGGGAAAGGGAGCTTTTAGAATACTTTTCTTCTGAACTATCTTTTTAATTGAATTTAATAACTTCCTTTTAAACATCTTGATTGAGATATACATTACTTACCGTAAAAATTAAACACTTGAAGTGTGCTATTTGGTGATCTACCAAATTGTGCAACCATTGCTATGAACCAGATTTGGAACACTTTCATCACCCCAATAAAATCCTTTGCAACCTGTTTATAGTCAATCCAGTTCCCTTCCCCTGCCTCAGGCAAATGTTAATCTACATTTTGTCTCTGTAGGCTTGCCTTTCATGGGAATCTCATAAAAACAAAGCTATGTAATAAATTGCCCTTTTCAGTAGGCTTCTTCATGTAACATACAGTTCATTCCTGTTGCAGCAAGTATTATAGTCATTTGAGTTTCTCCTACAAGGCTACTTGGCGTTTATGTAACTACCCACCAGATGATGGGTGTTTTGGTGTCAGAAGATTATTATTTATGGTGTATATCATTTTCATTTGCTTGGGATTCAGCAGGAAAGTATAACAGATTGGATGGCTTAAATAATAGATCTTGTTTTCTCATTGTCCTAAGATGTTGGAAGTTCAAGACCAGGGTAGCACAATCACATTCTGATGGCAGCAATTCCATTGGCTTACAACTAGTCATCTTCCCATGTGTCCCCAAATATAGAGCAAGCACTTCTAGAACATCATTGTATAAGGATATCTATCCCATTGGCTAAGGTCCCACCATTATGACTTTAATCTTAATTACTTCCTTAAAGGCCTTATCTATAATGAGGGTTACATCATATGAATGACATGGTGTTGAATAAGATAGAGTGGTTGAGTACAAGGTTTCTCAACTTCACACTATTGCTTTTTGGATCAAGCAACTCATTATGGAAAATGTCCTGGGCATTGTGCAATATTTAGCAGTGTCCTTGATCTCTATCCTTTCAAAAAAACCAGTAGTATCATCCCAGTTTTGACAACCAAAAATACACTAAGGTATAGTTTGGGGAGGAGAGGGCAAGCACACATTCCATTTGTGAATCACTGATGAAGTAGAAAGAAAAGTAATGGTATATATAGAGAAATGGGACTTAGGTTGGGAGTGACTCAATAGCTGAGTGTGTTTCCAGTGTGCACAATACCATGAGTTTAAACACTAGCATCACTGCATAAAAATAAAATGGAGATAAAGGAGGGGCAGGAAGGGAAGAAAATAATGAACAAAGGAGGGAAGGAAGAAAAAAGAAATATAACCAACTACAAGAGTGAATTCCTAGAGTCAACAGAAGATAGAGCAGTGACTTGCCCTAAATAACACCATGGAGAATGGATTTATGGGATGCAATTGAGGTAGATTTGGTGATTGATTTGATGGTGAAGGATATTCTAGTGTTACCTTTTTATAATTATACTGACACATAGTTATACATATTTGTGGAGTATCATGTAATGCTTGGTATGTGTTCATAGTGCAGTGTTCAAACTAGGGCAGTTACTTCATCAGTAACCTTACATGCTGATCATTTCATTGTGGTGAGAACATTCCAAATGTTCCTTTGTGGCTATTCAAAATACATGACATACTGTTGTGAGGTATTGTCATCCTTCTGGGCCAGAGAATGCCAGAACTATCAGTGTGTGCCATTTGAAGATGAGAACTATCTTGTACTCAGTTCCTTGGTAAATACTGAATCTCAATAGATTTTTATCTGAACTATGTGTTACTTACTTCTATAGAATTTGTCTCATAAAACCAGCAACCCTGCCAGACACATACCAAACATTACATGATACTCCACAAATATGCATAACTATGTGTCAGTATAATTGTAAAAAGGTAACACTAGGATATCCTTCACCAGCAAATCAATCACCAAATCTACCTCAATTGCATCCCATAAATCCATTCTCCATGGTGTTATTTAGGGCAAGTCACTGCTCTATCTTCTGTTACTGATTGAGTAGTAATAGGTTGACATAGAAATTGAGATACTGTTAACTATAATTTGAGAAAGATTTCATTTTTTTAAAAAACCCACAACAACCTTATCAATAAAATTGGAAAATATAAATAAGTAGCCCTTGAACACAAATATTCCTGTGAATCAGTTGATGTAATTCTAACATGAGAGTCTGATTCAGTAGATACGGAGAAAGGCATTTCTCAAATATTTTCATGTAAAGCTGATATTCTTAGTTCATGAACCACAGTATAATGAGCAAGGATGTAAATCCACAAAAGGCTGAGCTGAATAAGTGATTGGAAGGAGTCATAAATGAAGTACCAAGGTCATCACTAAGGGTGGCAGGGGGCTCTTGGTAATGCAGGGATGGAAGAGTGAGCACAGCTCATCAATGCCACATCACTACATCAAGCACAGATGGGAACAATAGCAATCAGTCCCTTGGTATCAGCTTAGAATTCAAAATGGCTCTCATCACTTAGAGACATGGAGAGAAATCAGCAAAAGAAAATTTCAGAAAAGACAAATTGGTAAGTTTTGGATGAGTGTTCCCAAAGATCTATGCATTGAAGGCTTGATCCCCAGAGTGTACCATTAGAAAGTGCTGTGGCTGTGTTTGTTAGGAAGTAGGACTTTATGGCCAGAGTCTAGGTCATGGGACATGCTCTCCAGGAGGACTCTAGGACTATGGGTAGACTTCCCTCTGTTTAACTCATGAGCGATTTCTTTTCTCATCAAGTATTTGTTGTTCTGCAAAGATTGCTGTCACAGTTGACTAAGATACAAAGCAATAGGGCTACTTGATCTTAAACCTGAATTCAGGAACCACAAATCAAAATAAGTCCTTTTATTTGTGACTTTTCTTTTCCCCTTTCTTTGCTTCAGGTATTTAACTATGGCAGTGCAGAGCTAACTAACTAATATGTAAAGAGTGCTCAATCTGCAGAGGAAAAACCCAACCTTTCAAATCTTCCATGATAAGGAAGATGCATCTTTGTATCCTGCATACCCTGGGCTGATCATGAGTCAGAGATGCAGTGTCCTGGTTTCAAAATCAAGTATAAAAGTAGATTACACAATTAGAAACTGAAGCAATTTTCATTATATTTAGCACTGCTTAACTAGAATTCTGTAGCTAGTTTTGGGATAGATGAATTCATAAAGATGCAGAGAACTCAAAGACTCAAGCAAGAATGTCAAGAAAAATTGAAGTTTTGAGGGATAAAGTTTAGAAGAAAAGAGTGAATGGTGATTTAATGGCGTGACTTTTGTCCATAAAGGCATGTTCTATAGTAGATGGAGACAGTAAATAATACCTTTATATTTTTTCTATGAACCAACTGATATGAAATGCTTCTCAATTACTCTATAAGATTTTTTTGGGTGAGGTATTAGTCACTTATCTGCTGCTGTGATAGAATATCCTGACTAAAAGTAACTGGAGAGAGGATTTATGTTGGCCTGCAGTTCTAAAGGATAGCAACCACTGAAGCAAAGAAGACATGGTGACAAGAGCAGGAAGTCAGGTGATGAGATTTTTATCCATAGACAGGAAGCAGAGACAAAGAGCAGAAAGTGAGATCAGTCCATAGAACCTCAAGACCTGCCCCTAGTGACTTATTTCTCCAGCAACTTCTACCTCATACAGGTTCCATAATCTTTACAAACAGTGGCACCAACTAGGGACGAAGTATTCAAATATATAAATCCTGTGGAGACATTTCTCATTCAAACAACTACAACTGGATTTGAAGACATTCCTCATACAGATGCTAAACATCTGAATATGCTACCATGAGAAGTTCATGAAAACTTATTCTGCTAGAAGTCTTTTACTATTTTTTGAGGATTAGACCAGATTAGCCCAGATTAAAGATTAAGGTAGAAGAAAGCTAAAATCATGACTTTTATCTGCCAGTACCATCCTGGACCACTGAGGACCAACTCTGAGAAAGGAAAATTGGTTCTGTTCCTTCAGGGTGGATGTCCTGGAAGTTGCTAATAAGTCACCCAATGATGTCATTCCTGAGAAATCTAAGCCTTTTGGGTACCTGGAGTGAGGTAGAGACTGTTGGGTGTATATAGGGATGTAGTGACGTCCAAGTAGAAATTTTCACATTGTTTGCTGTTTGTTTGTTTGTTTTTGTTTTCTGGACTGGTTCCTCAGAGCCTGAGAACCATTACATACAAGTACAGCAGAACTGTATGACCCAAGTCATTAAACAAAATCAAAATTCCATGCAGGATTTACATAGAACAGGGGCAGCCATTCCTAATCATACAAGGTTGCATAAAGTAACATACTTGGGTATGTTACTTTATTCCCAGGATGGGGAGAATCAGAGCCAGGAGGATACTGCTGAGCTCCTTCTGAAAGTGATAGCAGTAGTTTAAACCCAAGTGATTTCTATCATTCAATGAGGCTCTGTGCATCGAACTTCTTGAGCCTTGAACTGCAATTCAATGTGTATCTCTCAACTTTGAAAGGTATGGGCAAAGGTTCACTTATGGGAGAATGAATAAGCAAAATGCATTGCATTCACACAGTGGATTTTTTTTTTTTTTGTCATTAAAAGGAAGAAATTTCTAACATGTTCTACAATATGGATGAATATCAAGGACATTATGCTTAGTGGAATAATCAGTCACAAAAAAAGATGAATATATCTGATCCCACTTATATTAGATATAAAGTAACAGAGACAGAAATGGTTTTGCCTGGGGCTGGAGGAGGGTGGCATTGTTTAATGAACAGAGTCCCTGCTCTGTAGATGAAAGGTTTGAAGATGGATGGTGCTGATGTTACTGCGACAGTGTGGCAATGTAGACGTAGTTAGTGTCACCGAACTGTATGCTTAAAATGGCTCAGATGATAAATCTTATGTTATTGTGTATTTTATCAAAATAAATAATTGGAAAATAGAGCCACACTTTCCAGCAATCCTACTCTTGGTTATATATAGAAAAGAATTAAAAGCAATGTCTGGAGAATTTAGCATCATTCTTGTGTCATTGAGATGTGATGTATGAATAAAGAAAGTGTTATTTAGCTACACTATGACTTGACATTCAGCCACAGAAAGAGTAACATCCTGTCATTTGAACAATGTGGATGGATCTGGCAGATATTACACTAAGTGAATTTTGATTTGGGGGTGTTTAGGAAGGAGAAATGGGGAAATGCTCAAAAGGTATACATTTTCACTTATGCAAAATAAATAAATTCTAGAGACTGATTGCATAGCATTAAACCTATAGTGAACAATTACACATTGTCTATTTAAGAATTTGTTGAGAAAGTAGATCTTATGTGCTCTGGCCATAAGAGGAAAACAGACTGAAACAAACAAAAACAAAGGAACCTTAGGAGTTATAAAATAAACTCATAATATGGACATCCATTGGGAAGACAATTTTGTTGCCAGTGGTTTCAATCTGGACCAGGTATTTCCAAATATCATAGTCAAAGAACTGAATAAGCATCGTGAATGGTAAAGCAGGAAATGATTTTGCTCAGAAGCAAAGCAAAGAAGTCCTGGTCATATGTCCTGAAAGAGAGCAGTGACCTACCTGAGCTACCGTGCTCAGGAACAGGGCTTTGGGGAGAGTTGGCTCAATGGTTCTGAGCACTTGTTTGTCTTGCAGAGGATCCAAGTTCAATTCCTAGCACTTCTCATAGGGCACAAGCTTAAGTTTCTTCATTGCATACAGCCTATCTAATGATGGATATGATTTTAATCATACTCATACCCAGCCATATATAAGCATAAGATTGTAAATGGGAGGTTGCCCTGAAAGTTCACTTAGAGAACACCGTTTATTTTACTGCATGTGTAACCTAAACCACCCTACCCTGGACTAACCCCCTGCCTCTCATTAATAGATGCACTCTGTGACATGCTTGGATGGAAACAGGGAATTAGGAACTATTTGCTAGAGAAGAGTAAACTTTTGCCACTGTTTGGAGTGGGATGTACAGTCATGCTGTCTCAGACTCGTTCATGAACATTTCCCTTCAAATACATTGAGTTGCATATAGATTAGAATGGTGGTTTAGAGAGCTCAGGAGAAGAGAAAATGCTCATCACACTTTAATACAGAGATGTCAAGGTTGAAAAAAAGGGGCAATTGAAAGACAAATTTAAATGTCCAGTGTTGGCCAAGACTGCAGAGGTCAAATGCCAGCTGTCTCTGCATTCAGGCTAGAGGTTAGGAGTTGGATAACTCCAATATAAACCAAGAGCTGATGTGAAAATCCAAGATATCCAGGTGGAGGGCAAGCCTCCGAAGCAGTGGCAGCCACTATGTGGAGATTTCACCTTGTCCCCAGAGTCAAAGTTATATAAGGTTGTCCCGTGTGACCTCTATTAATTAGATGAGTTACATAAAAATAAGTGCCTCAAGGAATTAATGTGTGAAAGAAACGGGATTGTTTTTGGAACCAAAACAGAGTTGCTTGTGTCAATTCAACAAAACAACAACAATAGAAATCCAAAACCAAAAACAAAACAAAAGCCCTCAGTAAAGTAGGTTCTGAAGAAAAGGCACATGATTTCCTGACAGGACCTGCTAGATGCACAAGCTCACCCACAGGCCATCAGAGTCTCAGACAGCAAATGCTTCTGCAGGAGCCTCTTTGAAGCAACTGGGTTCAATGCCGATTGACTCACTTGTATTAATCTTTACGGCAAAGGACTATTGTTTCAAAATATCTGATGTAACTCCCCTCATTTTGGTCTTTAAAGCCTTCTCCTTGCCTCAACCTCTGTATATGCTCACAGTTTAAAGCTCTGCTTCCAAAGAAACATTAGGATTCTTGGAAGAACCTCTCTGTGATAGCACTTGGTTTAATTTGACAACCTGGGTAGCTGTAGCTGTAGCTGTAGATGTTGTGACATTTAACCATCATTGTCAATTTGATTAACTTTGGAATCACAATAGAAACGCACTTCTGGCTTTGTCTGTTAGAGTGTTTCCAGAAAAGCTTAACTGAGGAGGAGAGACCTACTCTCATCAGTGGCTGGGGTCCTAGATTAAAGGGAGCAGATGAAGTGAATATTAAAAAAGATTAATATCTAGAAAATATCTAAAATATTAAAAAGAAAACCACCCCATAAGCTCTCGTGTCCCGCCGGTATCGTCCGGCCTCATCACTGTGTCCCGGCGGGGACCTGCTATTTTCTCCCAGCTAGTAAGATCATCTTGCTTACACGCAATGCTCAACACACCCCACAATCAGTCATCTAGCGCCTAGTTACCCGGTAAAAACATGACTCTTAAGGCTTAATGATTCAATCAGGTTTATATATCAATAAGATCACAATTTACAAGAAGCCAATACAGTAATTTCAGAGCCAAATGATAAAAGACAATGTTTTCACCCAATTATTCTAACCTTGTGAAAACCTTAGCTACCTGTGGCTGTTATAACCACGCGGGGGTCTGAATCATTGTCATCTCCCCCTGCCTCTGTGATGATGATCTTTTTTTGCTCTCCTGCTCTCTACCTCTCCTCCTCAACTTCTCGCTCCGCCTCCCTATTCTTGTCCAATCACAGGGCTGTCACTGCCCTAGTGTGATTGGACAGAGAATATGCTGCAACAAGTGACCACCAGCATCATCGATCTCTTTGCTTCCTGATTGCAGGTGAAATGTGACCAGCACCTCTTGCCCTGACTTCCTACCATAGTAGGCTGTACCCTCAAACTGTGAGTCAAAGCAAAATCTCTCTTCGTCAACTCTCTTTTATTGGGTATTTTGTTGCAACCAAAAATAATAATATAGATGTGTCTGTGGTATAAGCATGGGGCCAATTTATGCCCTTTTCACATAAATCACATAAGATATTATCAATAACCAAGAAAAACAAGCTTCTAGGTGGCAGCATCGGCTTTCACTGCAGGCTTGCACTTTGTCATGATGACACATGTGGGCGGCATTTTAAAGACTTACCAACACGCATGTAGTGGAACACTCCCTCTTGCCAAAGATGGGCAAACTGCATGGCTGGAGTTAGGAGCCTTACAGAGAAAACTCGGCCATGTTTTGCTCTTCAGGATCTGTGAAGATGGTGGGGTTCTTGTCTGCTCAGCATTGGGTATAGAAAGCTTCTGAGAGGAAAAAGCTGGAGGAAGCTAAATGTACCTTCTCAAGGATTGGCACATCAGAGCAGAACTTGTTTTATAAGTTGTCACTGGATACAGGTAAGATTTTAGAAATAAACACCAAATGAGACTTACCATGTCCCAGGTAAGAGCTGAGTAAAATGCCAAATATCAATGTCACTGGGGCTGTATGATTTTTTTGTTTCTAGGTTGTTTGCTTCGTGAAGCCAGATGAGCAAATGAGACCACACTTTTATCTCCTGCACAATTCTTTAATGCACTGGGGACTGGGGGACTGGAGCCTCTAAAGGATTCTGCTTTTGTTTTTCTTATTTTCTATGTACTGTGAGCTCAAAATGAGATCAAGAGATTGGTGGGATATATCCAAGTGCTCTTTCTACTATTAGGAAAGAATTTGGGTTGTTTCTGTTTTCAGTGAAAATGACCATAACCTCTGAGCTTTCCAGGGAGCTCCCACTTACAACAGGCCCAGGGATCTTAGAATCACGGCTCTGATTTGGATTCAAAAGAAGAAAATCTGTTAAGTTACACGTTGGACTGATGCTAAATGGTATATATTCATGGAGAACATTTTGGGGAGAATTGTTCCACATAATTATAAAATTATTATTATTTTTTTTACTAATTAGATGTTTGAGTATCTACATGTTAAGCTGGATAGTGCAGTCTCAAAACTTGTAAAAACAAAATAATAGTTACTATTTTGAGGGCTTGTCATATGCCAAACTTCATAGATATGATCTGTTAAATCCTTCATGCAACCTTCCTGAAATAATCAACATTTTCTATTTCATGAGATGAATGAACACAAAGGCTGTAAGAACATGGTAAAAACTCATTCAGGGTCCATAAGTCTCTGGCTGGTAGATATTTTTGTGATATTTTGCCATGAAAGCTTATAACAGCCAAACCTATTTTTCCCTCTGCCCTGTATTTTGTATCTGTAATGTTTGTGGTGAGACTCAAATGCAAATACAAAGAAAGCCTTACCTCTTGAGATGTGAGAAGCAGAGTCTTGTCACACAGCCCTGTTTTTGATTGTCCTTATTGTTGGAAAATGCCTATCTTTGGACTACGAACGTGACTTCTGCAACCAGCCTCCTGCTCTTGGCACCAAACCTGCTAAACACAGTAATTAATACCACTTCCGTTCTAAAATGCAGTGAGACCAAAGTATTATCACTGTCTTAAAAATGTTTTCAAACGAGGAATTTGGAAATAGTTTATTTTTCTTGATTAAGGAATAGCTTCACTGAGATATACTTCACATATCATCCAACTCACTCATTAAAACGTGTTCGATTCAAACATTAGTTCATTACATTTGCTAAACGGACGCCACTTTTAGAACATTTTTATTCACCCTCCCCAAGTCCCCTACTTATTAGATGTGACCACTTCATCCCCTAACTCACAGAGGCCCTGGGCAAGCTGGTCTATGGTGTCTATTAATTTGTCTATTCTGCACGCTTCATGCAAGTACAGTCATTCAATGTCTCACCCTCTCTGGACAGCTTCTGCTTCCTTTTGTTGTCAGTCACATTTGAACGCATGATTGACTTGCATGAGCTTTCAGGGATATAGTTCACACACATTGATGTGTTTGGAAGTAAGTGTACATCCATGAAGCCATTGTTGCCACAGTGCTTGAACTTGTCCATCGGCTCCAGAAGTTTCCTCAGCTTTTTATACTGGTTTGTTTATTTGTTTTTTAACTTTGGAGGTAAGAGTAGTTAATATAGTATCTAGCATTTTGGCAAATTTTAAGAACAAAGGGTAGTGCTGCTAATCACGTGCCCTCGGTTGAGGCATAAGTCTCTGAGGAATATTCTTTTGCATGATTGAAACCTTGTTGTCTTTGTTCATAACTCCCAGGGTGGAAGAAAGTGTTGACTCTGGAGGCCAATCCTCTGAGGAGAATGTTCATGCTCAGTGTGGCTGCTGTGGACCCCTTGTTCATTCATAGTGGCTCTGTGTCTTTGACCATGAACAAATGCATCACTTATTCTTGCACTGGGACCAGCAGCATGCTGGGCGTGTTACAGGCCATTGGTGGATTGATTGCACAAGGACACTCTTGTCTCCAGTAAGCCTGAGAGCTGCTGCACGTTTCTCTCCCTTTGTCTTGTTTTCTGTCCTCAGCTAGACACCGAACTTTGGTCCCACCTTCAAAACTTCCAGGCTGGTGTGCATTTTGTGAAAGTATGTCTCCTTCAGCTCCTGCCCACTCACCATACAGATCTCCTAGTCATGCTAACAACCAAACAAAACCAAAACCCAGGGCCAGTTTCAGCCTTTCTTCACATCCTGGAAAGGAGAGACAAGAACCTTGGTAGCAATCCAGGCTTTAATTTTTGCTTCAAAACTTTTCTTGCAAAAGTGCCCCACTCAGCTCTCCACCTGTGGTCTATATGGTCATGAGCAAGCTCCTTTACCACCTAAGGCCTGTTTCCTTACCTGTGAAATAGTGGTGCTGATGATGAGTGGTTTCCACTTGTTAACACAAGTTCTATTTCTGTGAGGAGATGCCATGACCACAGCAACTCTTGTAAAGGAAAACACTTCATTGGGACCTTGCTTACCGTTTCTAAGGCTCAGTCCATTATCATCATGGTGGTGAGCATGGTGAAAGACAGGCACACATGATCCTGGAGAAATAACTGAGAGTTCTGCATTCTAATCCATAGGCAGTAGGCAGAGATATCGAGAGACTGGACCGCATAGGCTTTCGGAACCTCAAAGGCCACTCTCAGTACCACACCGTCTTCAACAATGCCACACCTCCTAGTTATTCTACTTCTCAAACATTTTCTCTTCTTGGTGACTTAAGCTTTCAAATATATGAGCTTGTGGGGGCCATTCTCATCAAAACTCCGACAACACCTGTGCCAGTTAGTATTTGAGAGAGCAGAGATGGTTGCTATGATCCGTCCACCTTCTGATTTGGATTCATGACTTCTCTGAACTTGTCCGGATTCCTCATCTGTGCAGTTGAAGAGGTATTTTACATGCCGTACTTTTGTTATGACAGTTAAAGGAAAGAATCGATGTTCAAAGGCTGAGAGTGTGAAATGCAAGCAATGTTTACTCTAATTATTATAGTGTTACTGTAAAAAGAAGCTAATGCACAGTTTGGCTGATCAAATGCACAATCCTTTGAAAATGATATGCAAACATTTATAGAAATGTCAGGTGCACAAAAAATGTGCACATCAGTTCCACAATGGCCGTCTGATTCTCAGAGTCCACTGCCATGCTTCTAATGTTGAAGTCCTATTCATGAAGAAATCATAAACATGAGAAACAGCCAGAACAGGCATGAAACTCTACCTTGCCCACATTCAGTCTCCTATATTGGAACTAAAACTCTTGAACCCATTTCTTCTCAGCCTGTATTTACTTCCTTCTGTATTCTGCCTTCTTCTAATGGCTAGGTGCCAAATGGATGCCTGCTATGTAACATGACTTTCTATGTCTTAGTTACTTTTCTCTTGCTGTGATAAAACACAGTGACCATGGCCACTTCGGATAAGCATTAACTGTGCTTATAGTTTCAGAGGGTTAGTCTATGATGGCAGAGGGAAAGCATGGCCCAGGAAGAGTTGAAAACTCACATCTCTAAAGGATGTCTCTACTGGAAATCTCTACTGGAAATGGTATGAGTCTTTGAAACCTCAAAGCTCACCCCCAGTGACATTTCTCCTCCAACAAGGCCAAACCTACTAATACTTTCCAAAGACTCTGAACTGTGAAATGATTGCAGTTGGGTTTAAAGCAAAGGTTTTGCTTAGCTTGCCCAAATAATCACAGGGAAACCAGGGCTCTTTTGGCCTGAAAATCTGGATTGTTACCATACCATAGTACTTATCTCAGGGAAGCAGGTTTTGTTTTTTGTTTTTTGTTTTTAAAGATTCATTTATTTATTTTATTTATATGAGTACACTATAACTGTCTTCAGACACACCAGAAGAGGGCATCAGATCCCACTATAGATGGTTGTGAGAGCCACCATGTGGTTGCTGGGAATTGAACTCAGGGCCTCTGGAAGAACAGTCAGTGCTCTTAACCACTGAGCCATCTCTGCAGCCCAGCAGGTTTTTTAGTTAACATTTTTTATTAAGAAGAACTTCCTTAAATTCTGTTAAATCACTGGGTATAGATTACAATAAATGAGCCCCAACAAGTTCATCAAGATTCAAACTAGATATTACCCTTTTCATTTCTTCCTGTCTTTCCTCTAAGCTGCATGACTGATGGACTTTCTTGACAGGAAGACAGGTAAGAGCACAGGGTCCTTCTATGTAGCCTAGGCTACTCTTGAGCTCATAATGCTCCTGCTTCAGTCTCCTGAGTACTGGGATTATAGATGCACACGCGCAGTTCTGGTTTATGCTTTTTATTTCCTTTCCTAACTGATATACCACACCAGAGAAGCTAAACTGTTCACAAAGCCCTTTCCTTCCCTTTTAAAAAGCATGACCTTATTTCCCATTCATCACATGTCAACAGAGCTAGAAACCTCAAGACTAAGAGAACAAGTCACTTTAAATCTGATCACCCATCATCACATCATCAATACTTTCAGCTTTGGGGGTCTATTTAAAATGTTTAGTGATAGCTTGATTTTAAGCTTATATTTTTTAACTTTCTCTTAAACACTCACATAGTGTCTTTCCTGATCAGACCATCTTTGTACCAATGGCAACGTGTTGCTGTTTGTGGCTATTTGAATGAAAATGACCCCTATAAGTTCATAGGGAGTGTCACTATTAAGGGGTTTGGCCTTATCAGAGGAAGTGTGTCACTGAAAATGGGCTTTGAGGTTTCAGATGCTCAAGCCAGGCCCAGTGTCTCTCTTTTGTCCTGCTGCCTGCTGATCCAGATGCAGAACTTTCTGTGAGGTTCCTTCTCCAGCACCAAGTCTACCTGAGTGATCCCATGCTGCCTGCCATGATGATAATGGACGAAACCTCCGAACCATAAGCCAGCCTCAGTTGTCTTCCTTTATAAGAGTGGCTGTGGCCATGGTATCTCGCACAGCAATAGAAACCCTAACTAAGACATTGTCTAACCTCTCCTTACTGTATGCCCTACTACTCTCTTAGCCAATATTTGGTGATTCCTCTGGTGTGTTATTACACTGAAGGCCACAGTGGAACCTCTTGATGCCTAAAGGCTTTTTACAGTTTGAATGCTTTTGCTAGACCTGGTTCCCAGAAGCAAATCCAGAACCCTTGTTAGTGGGTGTGAGGCTTACAAGCTTTTGCTATGTGTCTCCCTATTGCTTTCTAAGAGGCTTGTACCGGATCGTCCTGGCAGCCGAGGTACTTGCAGGTTCCAGACTTCTCAGCTGGGCTTTAATTTAAATAGCAGTATGGAGACACACTGCCAGGAGTGGAACTCCAGGAATCTCACACTGTCAGAACTTTTCTGCAGATGAGTGGGAAGGTGTCAGCTTATCCAGCGCGTCACAGAAAGCTCTGGAATCATGACCTTACCTTGTGCTCTCCAAGATAATCTCCTCAGGGTTCAGAGGAAAGGACAGGCATTCCAAAACCTCAAGCTAGAAGAATGAGGGGATAATGTACCAGGTAGAACTTACAATTCAATGCAACGGACTCTTGAGACGTCCGTTACCCACCACTCTCTTGTAGGCTACTGCTTTCCACTGAATGGCAAGAGGTAATGCCTCTGTATCAGGACCAGTTTGTTTAGCTATTGGTTAAAGGCAATCCATCTTTCTTGTCACAGTTCTGTTTATAGATGTTAGTATATCCCTAGAGTGGAGAAGACTGACTAGATATGATAGCCACGTGTGTTTGTATCATAATATAGCATATATGTATGTTATATATGTAATATGATATATGTAAACATGTGTTTATATGATATGACATATATATGCATATATGTGTGTGTGTGTGTGTATTTAGATTTTGTTTTATTTTGGTGGTAGAGATTGATCCCAGAAACTCATGACTGCTCTACCACTGAACAATACACCCACCCATCAATATGTGTCTATTGAGTATAGGACAAATGGAAAGCAGAATGGGAGGATGAATATGCCTCATTTCATGTGTTATTCATGTAGCAGACATTGCTGTTTGCTGACCAAGCATACATTTCACTCTTTTTCTGCATTGCCCGTACTTTCATTTTGTTTGAGGTTGACACGTATTTGGTGAAATACTGTATTTCTCAATACCCTTGTGTCCAGGGGCCACCCCTGTGATACGTTTCAGTTGTATGAAATGTGCAGCTACTATTTCAGTTTCTTGGAAGCTGACTTTTCTCACTATTTCTTTTTGCAAGCCTGGAAGAAGAGCAGCCTCTTACCCATGAAAGATAATGAACACCGAGGATGGAAGTTAAAGGCTGAGGGTGGCAGAGAGTAAGCAAAGGAGGAGCTGGGATGCTGATGCCATCTGGGGTTGCAGTACCAGCCCAGGAGGTGACATTCTTGAGAAAATTAAACCTCTTCAGATAAGAACTGTTGCTGGGTTTTCTGCAGCATGCAGCTAAATCTCACCCTTTCTGATGAAAAAAAGCTTGAAACTCCGGAAGTTCCATTGACAGAAGTCATGAGCATGAGCCAGAATCAAGATGGCCCATCCATGTCTACTTAGCTAAACCAGTTCATTGGCTTCTTCAAATAAGTTTGCTATGGGTCTGAGGGTATCCCACAAAGTTCATACTCTGGAATTCTTTTTCTTTTTTTCTAAAATTAAAGTGTGTGTGTGTGTGTGTGTGTGTGTGCACATACATGTGCCGACGCACATGCGTACATGTGCACACACATGTATGAGCATGCCTAAGTACCATGGAGCCTATATAGAAATTAGAGGATCGCTTGTACAACATGTAGCAGTCAGTTGTCACCACCATATGGGTCCTGGGGGTTGATCACAGCAATTTCCTTCAGCCACGCAGCCGTCTTAGTCCTCTGTTGAGAGGCTGGGTGTTTAGGAGTGAGGCGGAGGTCCTGAGACCTTTCGCCCTAGCATAAACGTTACCTCTGTGGAGTGCTTTCCTTATTTTAAGAGTGGGTTTGTTATACAAATGACTTTAGTTCTTTTGATCCAGGGTCCTTCAGGAACTAACTGAGAGTCATGTGTAGATATTACTATGCCCAAGAACTGTATCATATACAACCAGTCTGGAAAATGGCACCGAAGTGACATAAAGAAACCCTGATAACAAAGATATGAAACCCTTAAGGAGTAGAGTGCAGGATCCAGAGGAACATGAGTTTTGCCAAGAAGTATAACAGTAAGAGAGCCCTAATGAAGATGTCAACTGTGCCAAGGCCATTAGGGCTATACTAAAGATATCAGGGCTCTAGAGTAACCTGAGGATGTCCAGCTCAAGGTCCCAGAGCCAGCCATAAGTTTCATTGACTTGAGTACATTGCCCATTTAGTACTTGGGTAGCATGCTTGTGTCATGAATGCTTGAATCAAACCTAAATCAAACAGGGGACTAATGTCCTGTGTTCTTGCTACCAATAGACATTAAGCAAAATTTGGTTTTGAAATTAAAAAAAAAAAAAAGGAAAAGGCATTTCTGCTTTGCCCCCTTCATTCTTTCTATCCATTCTCAAATGCCCTTTCAACCTTTCATTTTCTAATGGCAAGGCCGTCACCAAATTGTTGAAGTATGCACCCTTTGGCAAGTGTTCCTGAAAGAACTGTTTTTAGATGACATTTGAAAAGCTTCTGTACCGATCACGTCGTTTCATTCCTGGATAAATAGTCCTCTACTTATGGGAATGAGTCAGAATAGGACGAGTAAGGGTCAATCCCAGCCAAGTCTCATTTGCTGAGGTGACTCAGTAGGGAAGTATTTCCATAAACCAACCACAGTGTTTTCCTTTGTGAGCCAGGGAGCAAGCTGCCCCTGACCTCACATGGGCTACATTTGTGAGCAATGGGCAATGTCCCAAAGGTAGAAAGAGCAAACCAAGCATTTCCAGCCCATCATTCAGAGCATTGTGGTGCAGACAGCCCCACCGATAGATATACTGCTCCTTTTGACTGTTAGTTACCAGACAGTTTTGCTGGTTGTTGAGTTTTCATGTGTCACTATTCTTCCTCTGTGGATGACGTGCAAGTCAGTTCCTTCCACTGACAGCCATACTTGCTGACTCCAAATCTGTACTTCTTTTCATGTTCCCCACTGGCCACAAATCCACAGATACATATGCTATGTGGTCCCGAATGCCTCTTAAATCTTTGTCCTGTTCTTTCCCTAACATCTCAGAAGCTATCCCAATAGTGTGGCTACATCTGGAAGTGATAAAGTGGCTGACGCTGTGGTCTCTGTCCAAGCTGGAGTCAGCACCGAGAATATCAGAGTGAACCAGAGAGGTGCGGAGTGTCTTCAGGAGCACACAGCATTGATCACACTGTGGGGGTACACAGCTTGTCTTTGGATTGCCAGGCAATGGAACAAGAAATGTTCTTCCGATTAAACTAGTTGGACCAGAGATCCAGAAATGTCTGCTAAATTCAGTGACACATTTAGGAAGGGCTGAAGAAACCCTGGAGCAACCCAGCCAGCCATCTGGGGTATCATAGCATTTGGTCGGCTTCACAAGCAGTGCGTCAGACTGTCCATCTTTTACAACTTGCAAAGTGACAAGCACTGGTGGCTACCAGATTTAGCAATTGAACCCAGAGGACTTCATGTTACATTTGAATTTCAGATAAACAATGAATAATTTTTATGTCATAAACATGCCCCAAATATTTCATGGGACATGGTAATATTAGCAGTTAGTCATCATTAATCTACAACCCAGCTAAAATGACCATCTTATATCTGATAAGTGTAGGCTCCTGGAAAATACTTTTGGGGATATGTGTGTCCATTCTGGGGTCCTGAATTATATTTGTCTGGGACTCACTTTAAATTAAAGGCCATTAAACTAGAAGGTGTGTTAGTTACTTCTGTGACACTGTGACAAAATATCTGATAGGAACAGTGTAAGGTAGGAAGGAATATTTTGGTTCACAGTTTCACATCAGTCATAGTGGTAGGGAGAGTGTTGAGGAGCAGAGCGGTTCATGCCATGGTGGACCATAAAGCAAAACAAACAAACAAACACAACAACAACAACAACAACCACTGATGCTGGGGTAACTTCTCTCCCCTTTCCTCCTTTTCTTCTGTCTGACCCCTCAGCCCATAGTAGGTAATCACCCACTTTCAGGCCATGCCTAATCTCTTGTCAGTTAATCATTTCTGAAAATACCCAGAGCTGTGCCTAATCGATGTAGTGACTTAAAACTTAGTCAACATTGATGATTAACCATCATGCTGAGTGAGCCATTTGGCACTTCCATAACCAAGCAAGGAAGGTCTTTTGGTCCCCTCTTTTTTGAACCATCTAGCCTGTAACATGAAGATGCTGTGCTAGAACCTCTTTTTTCTTCCTTTTACATAATCTACCTTCACCTCAGGCCAACTTGAGTGAACAGTGGGCTGTGTGAACGAATATCAGGACAGCTGGCCCTCTAGAATGATCTTCACTCTGGTTCTTTAGTAGGAATGCTCTCACTGTTTCTTTGGAAGCAGTTTGGAGGAAGGTTGTATGTTGTATGTTGTGTATTTTCTCCTGTTGTATGCTGACATACTTCCGACCAATTCTTCTTATCCAGGAGCTGTTGGGAAGCACAGAAGCTTCTTTGGGATCTCTCTGATCAAAGAAGGATGTTCACCCTCTTCCCGGAAGCCATTTCCACCCACCATAGAAAGGACAAACACTCCCTTGTCCTCATGGTTGAGAAACCTAGATTATTAAGGAGAGAGCTTTCCTACTTAGCAAACTATAGAAATCAAAACAAAGAGGAGCAATCTAAATCCCATAAATAGTTCTACTTACAGAAGTCACTTTCCTGGTCCTAAAATCCTTTGCTCTATGAAGCCTGTGGGGTCTAGCCATGAGAAGCATATACCTCACTCATCTCCTTGTCTTCCCTTGGACTAGATGAACATCCCAGTGCAGGTATGAAGGTCTTCCTGGGGTGAGCTGTGACCTTCACATGCCCCTAAACCCTGCCCCCATCTCCTTTGGCACTTTTTAATGTAATACCTTATGCATTTCTCTCTGACTTGAAGGACCCCTCCATTCATTCTGCCCTGGGAGGCCCCGTGACTCTGCCCTCTCTTTGTGTTTCTGTCTGTCTGGCTCCCTACCTTTGGATACTTTGGGACTCCTGGCAGTCTTGCAACCTTAAAAGAAGCTTTGTTTTGGCCTAAGGTAGCTTCCTAGGATGCCAGGAATAGACTCCCCTGCCCTCTATTTTGATGGTCCTCTAGTTGACCTTAGTATTTTCTGCTCACTTAAGGAGGCTTTCACGAGGGTTGGGGAACAATCTTTGGAGTTCAGTTGATTTGCTGTAAAGGTAAAGATCATGACCACAGATGTTATGATCTTCAAAAAGCAGCACTGACATATTCTGGTTTTGGCTGCTAAGCCATGCCTGGTTCCCTTTCTTGGATCAGAATGGTAGAAAAGGAACACAGAGAGAAACCAGTTTACCAACAAAGAAACTGGGAGATTTCCCAGAGTTGTAAAATCCCATTCCCCAATCATTTATTGAGTGTTTACATATGTGAGTGTTTACATAAGTTAGTCTTTCTTTAGCTTTTTTTTTTAAATGAGGAAAACAAAATAATTTTGTATGACTACTGCCTGCTGTGAATTGAATCTAGAACGGCCTTTACTAGTTTATGTGTGCATAGTGTTTCCTGACCTGGGGGTACTGCTTTTGAAGACAGTGAAACCTTGGTAGGTAGGACATGGCTGTGGGTCCTTTGGGGCCAGGCCCTAGAGGTCATTAGCCTCGCATGCTTTCCTTGAGCTCTTTCTGTTTGGTCTGGCCACCACATGAGAAGTTGCTGATGCTCATACCTTAGTCCACAATAGACTAAGCCATTCCCAATACTATGTCTTCCCCATGATACAAACTTAGATGCCTTAAAATTGTGGGTCCAGATAACTTTTCATTACTCAAGTTTCCTGGGTCAAGAGAAAGAAAAAAAAGCTAATATTTCCTCCTTCTTTGTCATGTATTGAATTGTGTGTTATCCCAGAATTTGTAAGCCCCCAGTATAAGCCTCTCCCTCCTTTTCCACTGTCTCCTTAAGATTGATTCTACTACCTACAATCCACTGAAGCCTGTGGATGTTAAGTGGGTTGTTCCAGAAATAAACAATTTGTAAAGTTTAGATTGTATATCATCTGGAGTAGTGTAATGAACTATCACACAGGCCCACTTTCCCTCATCCGGGTTCTGAATTGCACCTTTGTCTTTAGTATCCATACTTATTTACTTACTATGGTCTCCAAATGCAACTGGGAACTCGAATCTTCCAGTGCGAAGCTGCAAAGTACATCCATTGAGTGAAAATATGAATGTTGTTGATAAAGAAAAAGTGGATACAAAAACTTCCTAAGGTATGTTAGCCATGGTAAGATCAGACTTCTCTCTGTGACACTGGGAAGGAAGAAGAGATACAAGTTAAGCCCCTGCTTGTACTCCAGTTGGAAAGGTCACAGCCATAGTGTATAAGTGAGGGTTTGGTCATCTGCCTTGTTCACTGCATCATCTTATACCATCATGGGGAGGATAGATATGCAATATTGAGAGGAAGGGGAGAAAAACCGAACAACTTTATCTAACTTTAACTATAGTATATTTTCATAATTGCTCTATTTTATGATTAGTTATTGATAATATCTTACTGTGCATGGTCTATAAAATAAACCTGTTACACACACACACACACACAAACACACACAAACACACACACACACACTTAGTACAACCCGTGTATTCAGAGATCCACTAGAGGACTTCAGTACATCGATCTCTCATGGATAGCAGGTGATTACTGCATCTCAGAATATAATTGTGTTGCAGACAGGGTCTTTAGAGAGGTCATTAACTAACAGTGAGGTCATTAGGGTTGAGTATAATCCAATATGACTGAGACCAAGGGCACAAACTCACTTAGAGGGAAAACAATAGACTACAAGGAGAAATCAGTCATTTTTCAAGCCACCGCAGTAGACTGTTGTCCCTGTCAACACCTTGAGGACATACTTTCAGCCTGTGGAACTGTAAGGAAATGCATTTCTTCTGTTTAAGCTACCTAGTGTGTGGTACTTTGTTGTGACAGCTTGCTGTAGTTTGTATCTTGAATGTACCCCCAGCCTTACATGTTTCCAGGGTGATGATATTTGGAGGTTTGGATGACTTCAGCCCAAGGAGCTGTAATAGAAAGGATGTCCTAATAGTCCCCAAGGTTCTCCCTTCCTAATGATGTCACACTGTGTCACCTCCTCCACTTGAATGTATATGTGTGGGGGGGGAGTGGTGCATAACTTGCTTCTAACTGATGGTGCGTGGCACAAGCCTGCCTAATGTTGAACAAGGCTTTCCAGTAGATTCCCCCTCCCCACCTTATGCTTCATCTGGCTGTTAAAGTTTGCAGAAATCATGGTTTTATGGGTCTATGGAAAGCCACATGTCAGAACTGAGGGAAGCCTTGGACAGGATTCAGCACCGAATCTGAGGCTCTCAGCTCCACAACCACAAGGAATAGATTTTCCAACAACCTAAGACATCTAGAGGCAATGTCTTTTCCTGTTGATCCTCCAGATGTGAACACAGTCTCATCATCTCCTTCACTGTCATCCTTAAAACTTTGACAGGAGGACTCAACCCAGCCAGGCCTACACTTTTGATGTCCAGGAAGTGGGAGATGGTAAATCTGTGTTGCTTAGAGCTGCCGAGCTTAGGCAGCTGTGGTGGTGCCTGCCTGTAACAGCTTGGTGAAGGGTTTGAATAGGATACATACACCAAAGACAAACTGTTGCTAATGTAATTTGTCACACAGCAACAGATAACAACTGGTAGGGTGTTTGGAAGAAACTAATAAACAATGTCCCAGGAGTGGTGCAGATCTACTTTAAAAGGCAGCTGTTTGCATTTAAGGCGTAGACAAGTGTTCTGACTTTTCAGCCTTTGAAAACACAGAAGAAATGATTTAAAACACTGACTTTGTCATCCTTTTGGATGTGTGCTCCTGTGGGAAAATCAATTTTATAGAGGGGTGGGAAGTGTTGAAATATGTGTAGGAGCTTAGGGGTGTGCTGTCCACCCACAACATGCCAGGAAGCCACCATGGTTAGAACAGAGTGAGCCCGGGGTCAGAAGGGAGGGGCAGGCTACTGAAATGAATGGGTAATGGGAAGGGTGTCCAGTGAGGCACCGTTGGATGCTGATTCTTCCTGAGCAGACTGGAAAGCCCTTCAAAGGGTCTGGATGTAGCTGAGGTGGGGGAGATGATGTTCAATCAGTTAGTTAGTGGTGGTCAGTATGCTGGTCTGTGGTTTAGAAGGGGCACACCTAGATGGTAGGGATTTCAGTGCACTTTCGGACCCCTTATACTCCTTGGCTGTCCAGGTTGTGTCCAGAAAGAGTAAACCACTCATTATGATTGTGAGATTTGTCATCCTGGAGAACACAAGTCCAAACATCACACATCATTCATTGCTTTGCTGGTGCTTGAGATGTTGATGGAAGGGATTAAACAGTAAAGAACTATGTTGAAAAGGAAGATTGGTTCTTTCAATCTATCTCCAAGGTTCCCAGAAAAGATAATGAATGAGCAGATGCTGCCTCTGGTGGAAAAGCAGCCCCTCCTCTGTCTAGTGATGCTAAAAAGGATGGGATTCAAGGAAACCTTCTAAGCTTTGTGTGTGTGTGTGTGTGTGTGTGTGTGTGTGTGTGTGTGTGTGTGTGTATGTGTGTGTGTGTGTGTGTGTGTGTGTGAGCATGTATGTGTGCATGTATGTGTACATACATGTGAATCCTCTTTTTGTGTGGCTTTCTCCACTGCATCCACTGCTTATAACATCACTGATCTGTGCCTCTCCTCCCTCATAATCTTGAGTGTGTTGCTTGTTTTTTCTCAGAATGTTCAGGATGCTGAGAAACTCCTAGCACTGATGATTGTATAGGGACACATTAACAGTTGGATAAGCTAATGTATGAAGCATGGTTGTTAAGGTTTCAGGCCATTTGTGATGGGACCCGGGTTCTTGCTCAAGTACTTACCTAGTGGTTGCTCTGAAGTGTTTTTGGATGTGCTGGTTATTTTTGTCAGTAGTTGACCAAGGCACTTGACCTTTCCTAATGTTGAAGTTGAAGACCTCCAGAGAAAAGGCCAGTATTCCACGAGAAGGATCAAATTCTGCTTTCAGACCAGGATGGTACTGCAAAATTGCTAGCCCCCACAGTCACATGGGTAACTCCTTAAATCTTTCCCTGGAGGCAAAGAGAGGGAGGGGGAGGTACTGAGGACTATGGGCCACAGCAGGAGGGAGGGAGAAGGCCTGTGGGGATGGGAGGGGCTGCTGTGGCTCCTGCAGATGCCCTCCCACTTTGGCTCTTCTTACCCCTCCTGAGGCAAGTGGGCAAATATTCCAAGAAATTGACCTGGAGCAGGATGGGGAATTTCCTCTGTCCCTTTCTCCATCAATCCTTCTTCTTTCTCAGCCTTTCCCCTACTGCTTTCTGCACATTTGTTCAATCTCTAACCCTGACCATTTGGAGTGAGATTTTTCAGTAGGACCTGGAGTACACCCACAGCTCATTCTTCTGCCTTAGGAGCCCAGTATATCAATGGTACCTGAACAACATGGCTGCCTAAACAAGATCTAAAGAAATGAAACAACAAACAAAGCCGATGACGGGAAGGTGAGCTCTCGTGGGGTCCCATCGATAGGGAAGGAACTACAGGCAACCAAGGAGTGCCGAGAGCAGAAAAAAAACAGTTTCCTCAGGGATGAGCCTCCTGCTTGGTTATGCAATGCCAAGTGCTCATTCCAGAACTCAAATGCATCCAAGTAGCACTAAATGGACTGAGCAGGTTTGTATTGATGTAAACTAAATATGTATATTTAGGTGTGTGCGTGTGTGTAAGTTACAACAAATCAGAAAGAGGGAATGTGAAGTACATGCTGGGAATTGGAAGAGGGGAAAATGATGTAATTGTATTTAACTTTTTAAAGCTTAAAATAAGAAGAGTTTAGAGCCAGAGCCAAATGTGCTGACAACTATCACTACTGGCAGGAAGAAGAAGGTGTCAAGAGTGGCTTGAGACTAATGACATTTCACATAGCTCTCCACATAAGCATCATTTGGAATGTGTGTCATGTTCTAGAGTGAAGAACTGCAGGTTCTTCTAACTCCTTCAACACCTGGGATGTCTCACAGGTGCTCAGCTTACCCCAGACACCAGGATTTCACAGGAATCCCGAGTTTCTTCCAGTGAGGATATCTCCAGTCCCCTAGTGCCCTGTGCATGCTCCTGATTTGTGTAGGGTGATTTGATAACTTGGTCCATATATACTAGATGAAGAGGCCTCTATTCCAGACTGTACTAAACATATTTCAAAATGTACCCCCTGTATGTGTGTGTATTTGTATACTAATTCCTTATATGAAATTGAATTTAAAAGTTAACTTTTAAAATGCATCTGCTGACTAGAATCTTTTCTCTTAGGGTCAGGATAAGAGGACAAGGGTGACATAAAGGGAGAATGTCAGTGGCAGGGACTGTGCCTGGCATCTTAGATGTCATGCTTTGCCTGCTTTTTTTTTTATTAAATATTTTCTTTATTTACATGTCATATGATTTCTCCTTTCCCAGTTTTCCCTCCAAAAAAAAAAAAAAACAACCCAAAAAACAACAAGAATAAACCCCTGTTCCCTCCCCCTTCCCCCTGCTCGTCACCCCACCCTCTCCTGCTTACTGGCCCTGGCATTCCCCTACACTGGGGCACAGAACCTTTACAGGGCCAAGGACCTCTCCTCCCGTTGATGACTGACTTGGTCATCCTCTACTATACACATGCTGCCAGATCCATCAGTCCCACCATGTGTACTCCATAGTTGGTGGTTTAGTCCCTGGGAGCTCTGAGGGTACTAGTTAGTTCATATTGTTGTTCTTCCTAAAGGGCTCCAAACCTTTCAGCTCCTTTGGTCCTTTCTCTAACTCCTTCATTGGGGACCCTGTACTCAGTCCAATGGATGGCTGTGAGCCTCTACTTCTGTATTAGTAGGGTACTGTCAGAGCCTCTCAGGAGACAGCTATATCAGGCTGGAGTACCCTTCCTTCAGTATCTGCTCCATAGTTAGTCTCTGCAACTCCTTCTATGGGTATTTTCTTCCCCCTTTTAAGAAGGAATGAAGTGTCCACATTTTGATCTTCCTTCTTCTTGAGTTCCTTGTGGTTTGTGGATTGTACTTCAAGTATTCCAAACTTCTGGGCTAATAACCACTTATCAGAGAGTGAATACCATGTGTGTTCTTTTGTGATTGGGTTACCTCACTCAGGATGATATTCACCAGATCCATCCATTTCCCTAAGAATTTCATAAATTCATTGATTTTAATAGCTGAGTATACTCCATTGTGTAGATGTACTACAATTTCTGTATCAATTCCTCTGTTGAGGGACATCTGAGTTGTTTCCAGTTTCTGGCTATTATAAATAAGGCTGCTATGAACATGGTGGAGCATGTGCCCTTATTACATGTTAGAGCATCTTCTGGGTGAAGTACATGCTGAAGTATAGCTGGGTAGTCTGGTAGTACTATGTTCAATTTCTGGAGGAACTGCAAACTGATTTCCAGAGTGGTTGTACCAGCTTGCAATCCCAGCAGCAATGAAGGAGTGTTCCTCTTTC
>NW_022196913.1:39734107-39750562 GCF_008632895.1 Mastomys coucha | reverse complement strand
AACATTTCTTTAGGTGCTTCTCAGCCATTCGGTATTTATCAGTTGAGAATTCTTTGTTTAGCTCTGTATTCCATTTTTTAATAGGGTTATTTGATTCTCTGGAGTCTAACTTCTTGAGTTCTTTGTATACATTGGATATTAGCCCTCTATCAGATATAAGATTGGTAAAGATCTTTTCCAATTTGTTGGTTGCTGTTTTGTCCTATTGACAGTGTCTTTTGCCTTACAGAAGCTTTGCAACTTTATGAAGTCCCATTTGTCAATTCTTGATCTTAGAGCAGAAGCTATTGGTGTTCTGTTCAGGAAATTTTCCCCTGTGCCTATGTGCTTGAGGCTCTTCCCCACTTTCTTTTCTATTAGTTTCAGTGTATCTGGTTTGATGTGGAGGTCCCTGATCCATTTGGACTTGAGCTTTGACAAGGAGATAGGAATGGATTGATTTGCATTCTTCTACATGCTAATTGCCAGTTGAGCCAGCACCATTTGTTAAAAATGCTGTTTTTTTCCACTTTAGGGTTTTAGCTCCTTTGTCAAAGATCAAGTGACCCTGCTTTTTTGATGGAGTGTCTCTTTTGATGGAGTCTACACTGTACTTGAAGTAGATGGAACCTTCTGAGAAAGCTCACCATCCAACTTTCCAGACATAAACAGGCAACTTCAGTGTCAATGGTTATAGGCAAATGAGATAAAGAGGGATTCTCAGGTATATCTTGATCTGTGCTGTGGCTGTGGCTTTAGTAGGAAAGGCTACTGAACTATTGATGTTCAAGGTCATGACTTTTATACCGTGTAGAGATAGAACTGACCACTTCTCACACATCACTAACCATTAGCCAGAGGACAGTCATCAATGGACTCTCTTACTCCTGGGTAGAAAAGTACTCTACACATAGAACTACTACCAAAAGCCTAACTTGCTCTACTCCAAATAACCCTGTGATTAATGAACAAACAAACCCTTCCTCATTTCGCAGTCGTATCTTTTTTTTTTTTTTTTTTTTGGTTTTTCGAGACAGGGTTTCTCTGTGTAGCCCTGGCTGTCCTGGTCTATAGACCAGGCTGGCCTCGAACTCAGAAATCCACCTGCCTCTGCCTTCCAAGTGCTGGGATTAAAGGTGTGTGCCACTGCCTGGCTCCTAAGTCATATCTTTCTCTTCTTTTGTTTATCATTTTCTTCCTGAAGCTCAGATTTCATCTTCTGGAGCTGATCACTGCCAGAGTCCTTAATTTGGAAATCACTATCTGGTTTTCCAGAAGAATCTTGTAATTGAGATCCAAGGGCATAGAAAAATGAAGTCCTTGCATTTACATATGAAGAACAAGATGTTCTGTACCCCTGCCATTTTGTAACCTTCTCTGATTCTGATTCACCAACCATGCCTATTAAACTCCGTGGTTAGAGAGACACATGAGTGGCACCTGTTGGGTGAAACAGGGATGGGAAAAAACAGGAAGCAGCCACCCGGCCCCCTCCCAGTGCTTGCTTTTACAGAGCTGGAGGGTACACTGCTCCTTCCATAAGGAGGGAACGGTCCAGAAGTAAGCAGTACAGATATAGGCCGTTAATTAGCTTGCCTCAGGAGATGGGGAGGAGTGATCAGGGGGCAGGTCAGAAGTGGGGCTGAGCAGAGGAAGAATGCTGGGCATGTGTACTGCTCTGGGAAGACTGGGTTCTGTAGTTCTGAAGCAGACTCGGCTGCACTGGGACAATTGCAAGACAACTGCAAGCTTTTCTCAGAGTGTTCTAGATCCAGAGATTCCCAAGGCCACGAGCCAGACAGGAACAGACAGGTATAGGAGGACTGGTATGAGGCACATGGAAGAATATTTGTACAGCTTACTCATTGCTCAGAACCACAGATCAGAGCCTGACTTGGGAGAAGAGTGGCTTTTCTCCATCCACCTCTCCTCCTCTTGAATAAAATGGTAGTGTGTACTACCATTTTCCTGAGAGGAAGGCATTCAAGTCCCCCAGCATCCCTGGGCTTTGCATAAGGGAGACATCCTGTAAAATCTGCTTTATTTGACATATACTCCCTTATAGAAATTATGTCATAGATTTTCTTATATCTTCCTATAGGCTGCTTTTACTTCTTTACTGATCTAAGACAAAACACACATCTTTTCCTATTTCACAACCTGTTTGTCACTATCAAATCAACGTGTTCTAATCCCTGCAGGTCCCAGCTCCGTAGTTATCAGAGACACCAACCAAACTGGTGATGACGTAGCATGGAGAGACACAAATTATGCTCTGGCTGCATAAGGGTCCATCAAAGAGGTGGGATCATACACACACACACACACACACACACACACACACACACACACACGTATGTATAACCACAGCATCCAATGATATATTGAACACATTGTCCTTATAAAAGGAGAGAGAGAGAGAGAGAGAGAGAGAGAGAGAGAGAGAGAGAGAGAGAGAGAGAGGCTAGCCAGACAGAAACCATGGAAACCAGACAAGATACACATACTTCAAAGCAGAGACCTAGAGATAAAGCCTAAGAAATCCCCCAAGTCAAGAAAGTATGTCTAGCACTTGAGTGACACAAATGTGTCCATCATGGACGATTATTCTTGCTGCACAGCTGGTAACCCCTCAGTGGAACATAAGCCTCTATCCAGGGGGAGGTATCATATGCCAGATGTGAAACAAAATGCTTCTGTCCTCACAAATTTACATGTTGAAGCTGTGAACTTAATATGGTAGTATTTGGAGGTAGGTCTTTGAGACACGAGGTTAAATGAAGTGGTGGGAACAGGACCTCAATCTTATGAGAATTATGTCCTTATAATGAAATGGAAACACTAAGACCATTCAAGGAGAAACAGATTCTTCAGTAAATGTGCTAGGATGATTGTGTGTGAAAAAGGAAGAAACTGTACTCATGCCATGTCCCAAAACAACTGGAAATATTAAAAGGTATGGAATCATAAAAGTTCTGGAAGAAAGCATTGTTCATGATACAATATATATGTATGTATAATGCAATAAAATTAAAAATAAACAAATGGGATTACATACCTAGAAGCTTCTGCTGGTCAAAGGAGGACAATCCAATCAATGAGGACAGGCAGACTGAGAGAAAAAAAATTCAAAAACCACATATCTGATAAGGGGTTAATATCTGAAATATTTAAGAAACTCATATAATTCAATAGCAAATGAAACAAAGCCAAGCCAAGCCAAGACTCCCCACTCCAAAAAAAAAAAAAAAAAAAAAAAAAAAAAAAAAAAAAAAAAAAAAAAAAAAAACAAACAAAAAAAAACAAAAAAACAAAAAAACAAGGAAAACAAACTGAAAAAATAACCATAGACCTGGAAGTGGCCAAGAGTGTGTGAGCTTGGCATCACCTATCAGCAGGGTACGCCAACAAAAGTCACAGCGCAGTCTCCTGGTAGACTGGCTGTTGTAGAATGGACATGACACAGTATTGGTGAAGATGTAGAGGAGGGGGTGTCTTGGAATTCTTCAGATGTAAGTTAACCTAGAGACATAGACATCCTCTTTGGAGTACTGCCCAATGGAAATGGAGTCATCATCTTATAGATTTACAATAGCAACAGAGTAGAATCAACCTGAGCATCCACCAAAGACAAACAGAGAAAGAAATTATGATACTCATACACAGTGGGATCTTTAAAAATAGTTGCTTCTTTTGCGTTTATGTGTATAAGGAGGTCAGAAGAGAAACTGGAGTTACAGATGAGGTCTGGGAGTTCTGGGAACCCGACCCTGGTCCCTACAAGTGCTCTTAACAGTTGAAGCATCTCTTCAGCCTCACACAGTGGAGTTTCACCTAGTCTCCAAAAGGAAGAAAATTCCATTAGTTGTAATATGGATGGATTTAGATGACATGAAGCTAAGAGAAGTTAGCTATACATAGAAAAGTACTGCAGGGCCTCACTTGATGCTGCGCTGGTTAGCTTTTTGTCCCTGTAACAAATGTTCATCATTGTCAACTTATAGAGAAAAGTTTCTCTATAAGATAAAAGCTCCTCTATTGATAAAAGTGCATTGCTCTAGTGTTGTTAAGCCTATGATGAAGCAGCTCTTCTGGTGGGCATGCATATTACAGAGCAAAATGGATCATGCTCACCACATGGTCAGGGGAAAAGAGAGTGAGGGAGAGTGTGTCCAATCAGTTGATCTTCTTGACTATATTAATTCACTCAGGATGAACATATTAAATCAAGTATTTTGTGTTCCTTAAGCATATATAGCAAAAAGGGTCAGTGATTAAAAAAGGCGCTCGTTTGTGTTCTCTCCCTCTCCCTCTGCCACATGAGCTAGTAAGATATTCTGTCAGCAAGAGACCCTCCCCCACATCAAATCTGTTGCCATCTTGACCAGAGGGCCAGCCTCCTTGGACTATAGATTAGTTAAGCTGTCAGGTCTGTGGCATTTTTTTCATGGTAGCAGACAAATCACACTGAGGCAGTGCTCAAAGGCTATGAACCGGTACCCGTTTACATAACCTCAGGAGATTCCACAGGCTCTGCATACTCTACTCATTTTCCCCTCATATTTTCACCTTACAAACCAGTGAGGTAAGTTCTATTTTCATCCTGTGCAGGGGTGACGAAAACAGGCATCCAGGAGGCGGGTCTAAACAAGTTCATACAGAAGTGTGTACTTTTACTCCTGGATGGTTGGCTCTACAGCCTGGAAAACTAGCCACCGGGCCTCCGTCCTCAGGATTTTAACAGTTTCAGTAATTGTGGTTGTGGTTGCAACTGGCAAGGGCCCAGCCACCCAAGCTGTCCTCCAGTTTGTCCTGCAACTTACAGCTCAGAAGCAGAAGAGAGCTGCGGAGTCTGGGGAGTTGGAGAGAGAGAGAGAGAGAGAGAGAGAGAGAGAGAGAGAGAGAGAGAGAGAGAGGATAAGAGGATAGAAGGGCGGGCCTCCTGTGGCTTCACTTCCTGCTCTTGCCCAGCCCCTCTGCTCCAGTTCCAGTCTCTCCTGCCTGGCACTCCCTGTTCACTCTTCCAGCTCTCTCTCCCTGGTTCTCCCTTCATCTGATCCCTGACCCCTTCCCCTCCCTCCCCTCCCCCTTCCCTCCATTCTCCAGGGCTTGTGACCCTGTTTGCTCTGTTAATGTGCATAACCATCTTGTGCTTCTTCAACATAGGCTTAAGAAGACGGGCCAATCCCCTGTGGACCAAAACTTAAAAACTCTGCACTTAGATAAAGCCTTTCTCTTTGTCAGTTGTTTATGTCAGGTATTTGTTATAGTAACAGGAAGCCGACTAACAACTCTAAGGCCCTGGAACCTGGGGATCTGGACAGCTTACTTTAGCCTCTCATAGACCTTCTGAGAAGGCTGCTACCAAACAGATGTACCTCAGCCAAGGGACCAGATGAGATGCCAGGTTTCACTTGGGACACCCAGGATTGGCTGTGCTAGGAAAACTAGGTGTTCCCCCCATAGGACTGGAATGCTGCTGATCCCCTTTTTTTTTTTGGTGAGAGTTATCAATTTCAAAGGCAGACATCTCTAGACGGAAGGAGCCAGCCCAGTCTGAGGACACCATTTGGACCCCTTGGATTTCCAATGGGGCTTAAGATAACATTAGTTGAGATGAATCCACCTCTGGGCAGATCTTTTCCTGGGTGGTGGGGATGGAGCAAGGCAGCGAAGCTCAGGCATAGCTCCATTACTCAGTCTAATAGAGGAATATGCACAGCATGAAAGGTCAGCTTGGAAAGAATCGGCTTGAATATTGCTTTTCTTCTTTGCTCTTTTCCTAATATTTGACATTTATTGTGGATTTACCCCACCCCCAGCGAGAACTCTGCTGTCTAGTTCCTAAATCACACCTAGTTAATAATTGTCCATCCCACCAAACATTGAAAACTATCATTTAAAAAAAAAAATCACAGCTAGTTAATAAAATTTTCATTCCAGCAAACATTGAAAGGTACCACTCAAACATCTAGTTAGATGGGTCTTGGAGTCTGCGTGTGTTTATCTTACCTGAATTCTTAGCTAGAAAGGATCCAAGCATCTGCGCATGTTGATGTGAATGATGATGCACGTGTTGTTTTGTTTAAATACCCAGACAACTGTCTGTTGAGTGCTTTTCTTAGTCCCATTTTATAGGCAAAGGGACATATATACGGGAATAATCCTACCTAGGTAATGGTGTGATGGGGGACATGAGACAAACACACCTTATTTAAAATTGTACCTGCCTAGATTCTAAGCAGGGCTGTGACCTGCACCATTCCTGCCCAGCTTCCTTCTATGTGTCTCCAGGGTTAAGGTCCTAGAACTGCCATTTGAAGATGGAACACCATACTGTACCCATTATTCATTTTCTGTTTTCCTCCACCACTTCCTTCCCCTCTTTTCCAATTGTAACAGAAACGCTTATTTATAAACACTTACTAGCCAATCACTTCCCATGACAGCAGAGATTATTAACAGATGAACAGGGTCAAAACCCAAGTGACAGAGAAAGCTTCTCTAAAGATAATGAATTTCTTTGGGAATAGCCTTGCAATTCCCCAACCACAAGCCACGGTAGATTACATGTGCATTCAAGAATCTCAAGGCAAAGGAAAGTTTTGGAAGGCAAAGTAAAGAATATGACATAAATTATTTTGAAGCAGTAGTCCTTGACTACGAGGATTGATAACAAGGATTGCATCAGTCCAAGGTGAAGCGGGCTATTGTAGGCAGATGTTCTTGTAGAAGGAGTGTGTGTGTGTGTGTGTGTGTGTGTGTGTGTGTGTGTGTGTGTGTATAAGACTGTCATGGCCTTTGTGAACCATTCTGATTCTGACATACTCGTTTGTAATATTTCTTACTATCAAATGAATATGCATGAATTCCACTTATTTATTGTTTTATTTATTTTATTAGTAGTTGACAAAAGTAACTCCATTTTGACTCTGATTGATTCTGATTGTTTTCACAATACTCTAGTGAGAAACAAAGAAGTTAGCAAATAATGACTGTAAGGTCTATGAATGCTCTGAGGGAACGTCACAGAGAATTATTGAAACCTGTGGTGTGTGTGTGTGTGTGTGTGTGTGTGTGTGTGTGTGTGTGTGGGGAGAGAAATCAATGGGAAGGAGGCAAATTTAAAAGATGACTGTTGAGTAGAATCAGGAATAATATAGGCTTAGCAAGTACCATAGGCTTTGCTGTTCCCCTCTCAATGTGTATATGAAGTGTGTGTGTGTGTGTGTGTGTGTGTGTGTGTGTGTGTGTGTGTGTTTGTGTGTATGCATGTAATTAAGATGGAAACCAGGACTTTACACATTCCAGTCTAGTACTCCCCCCGAATTACTAGCTGCTGAATTTAGATATGGAAATCCTAACCACAGTATGATTAACTGTGGAGATAAGATCTTTCGGAGGGAACTATGACTAGATGAGGTTATGATGTGGGGGCTTTCATGAGAAGAAACATGACTTCATAAAGACAGAGTAAGAGGCCCTCTCTCTCCACTAGTTAGGATGCAGAGATGAGCCAGGAAGAAAACTTCACCAGGAACCCAACTGGTCAACTCCTTGTGTTGTGTAGCTGTTTCCTCCATTTTAAATGGAAGCTGATTAAGAAACACGATGCTAGAAGGAAGATGAAACAACAGGGTGCTCTCTGGGGAAATGAAACATCCCATGCTTCAGGGCCACACATTTAGACACAGGATGTTCTGAAGGGTACTGAAACATTCCATTTTGAAGATAAGCTCATTATGCTCAAGAAGTAAAAAAAACTCAAGGGCAGTAGGAAGCTCCAGAAACTGACCAGATTCACTATGTTCCTCCTTCCCCAAATATATTCAAACAGTAAGGACTCCTAAGAGATAGAACCCAGAACAGAACAGCTAAGCTTCCTGGAAAAGCTCTGACCAACTAAACTACCTGGAAAGGACACCCTTCAACCTATTTAGCTGCCTGCAGACTCTAGGTTTCCAGCTTTTATGAGCTGTCACCCATACTGGCGTGAACTTTGGTGATGCAGCTGTCTTTGAGTCATTTCTGTGCCTGCAAGTAACCCCAATAAGACTTAACTGGCTTACAGAGTTTAACTTGGCTGGTATCCATACTTTGACCTGTTGTCAGTTCTCAATTTGGAATGTATAGACATTTTTTCTTCTCCTCTAACTCCAGGAATAGTGTTACATAGCACCTTGGACATTTCAACTTTGTTGAAGGCACCTATTTTATAGTACTTATCATCTCTACAAATTAAGACACAGGCTAAACAGGAGAGAAAGGTCCTTCTGATGGAAAGACCAAGGGTGGGTGCATAGAAATGGGATTTCTGGGAAGTCTTGGAGAGTGGTGGATCGTCCAGGACTTCCATTTAATGGTTACAGTTCAGTGATGCTTGAGTGAAAGCCCTCGCATGTGCTCAGCTGTGGCTTCAATAACAAATGGTGAGTAAGTGCTATGGAAGCAGCTCTTCCCTGACAGTGAGAGTTGCTGCTTTGAGATGGAAAGTTCAACACAAAGATCAATTTTTGTCTCATCAAGACCTCATGTGCAAGACACTTTGCAAAGCAGGAAATTGAAGAGATTACATGTTGTGTTTGAGTGTTTGTGAAGGTCCACTAGATACCTTATGGATCCAAGATTCCTCTTGCCCTGGGTACAATAAGCATGTGTTGACTTGATGCTTGTTAATATTCAAGTTCCTTTGTGAACTTGGAGGTTAGCCTGTCACATCATTTTGATTGAGCAATCCTGTTTGGTGCCGTATTTCCACCCATATGCACACTAGTGATAAAGCGTGTGGTTTCTGTCCTCATAGAGTTCACCAAGCAGAGTAGTGGAGGGCAATATAGAAGGAAGCCAACATAGTTGATTGTGGATGGTGATACATGGTACTGAGGTCAAGTGCCAAGACAGAGGAAGGGCAGACATGGAGACGGATGGTCATTTGCAAAGGACTGTCTGAAGAGGTAAAGGATGAGTAACACTGTCTTTCCTTCGAGGAGTTACAGGTAGGGAGATGGGTGTGTTTTAAGGCTCTAAGCTGGACATTGGAAATGAGAATGTAGAGTGCACTAAAAAAAAACTAGAAGCAATAGTGTGCGTGGGATAAGTAAGCAAGGAGCTTGATCATGGCCTGTGGCCACTGTAGGAGCTTGAAATTGATCCCAGCCAGAATTTCCAGAGGGCTCTTAAATAGGGGTGACATTATCTAGTTTTCATGTCAAAAATCATCCCTTTGGAGAGAATGTGAAAATGGGTAAGAGGAGTCAATCTGTGACTAACCAGAACCTCCATCCCCAAAGCACTCTGCAGAATGGAACTCATAGGAATTAGGAAAACAATGCTAATATGTGACTCTCACTTGCTTCTAAGATTTTATCGGCCTGGAAGTTCAGAAAACTCCCCAGATTATGCATACAGGCAAGAGTTGGCAGATCACCAAATCTAGAAGATTGAAGATGTGTCTCGGTGGTTATCCAATGATGGTGTGGCCTAGAGTGGTGGCCATGAGAAGCCAGTCACAAACTTGTATGTGAGATACACTCTAGAGCTAGAAACAGCAGCATGTAGACATTTTGGTTATCCACGGCAGAGGAGAGGTGGAAACTGAAAAATTCTTAGATGTGGGAGTTGAGCTACAGGTAGGGGATGTTGACATTAAGTTGGTACCTTAGTCATCACATAGGAGAGAAAATATAGAGACAAAAATAGCCAAGAATCAACACCCTTGAATCTTGACAATAGAGCTACCTGCATAAGAAGAACCAGGAGGCAGAGACAACGCGGAGAGCAGTGGAAGGTTGTCAGTGATGGAGTAGAAGGGAAGAGCAGCATCAGCATTCTGTGAGCTGATTCTGAAGGCTGGCAGTCAATAGACCGAGATGTAAGTGTTTTCAGATATGTGTACAGACAGAAGACAGTTAAATGTGGTAAAGGATGAATGGAAGCTGACCAAATAGAAAAAAAATATGAGGATACAAAACTGTCCTTATTTATTCTTTATTACTGTGATAAAACATTAACCAAACCTAATTGTGGAACAGAAGGTTTGTTTGGGTTACATGACTTTGTCATGGTCAATCATTGAGGGAAGTCAGGATAGGAACTCAAGCAGAAACAGAGGCAAGAACATGGGGGTAAGAATTGAAGCAGAGGCCACAATCTAGAGGAACATTGTTTTCTTTCCATGGCTTGCTCAGCCTGCTTTCTTATACCACCTGGGCAAACCTGCCTAGGGGTGGTATTACCGACGGGGGCTGTGCCCTGCACATCAACACCAACCATTAGTCAGGAAAAATGCACTCAAGAACTTGCCCACAGGCTGATCTGATGTAGGCATATTCTCAGTTGAGGTTCCCTCTCCACAGATAACTCTAGCTTACACAAGGCTGACAAAAATTAACCAGTGTGAAAGTTATTTCAAGCAGTCAGTCTAGCTTTTTCTCCTTGCTTCCTGGCCATCCCGAGGTAAGAAGCTCTTGCCACATCTTCCTATCACTGTTATATTCTGCCTAAGCTCACAGGACCCAACAACCACGACCGAAACCTTTGAAACCATGAACTCAAAAGACCCCCTCCCTCCAAAAGAGAATAAAAGACTATGTAGAGGAGCAGGGAGATGAAGTGGGGTCTGGAGGCAGATGTGGAGTAGCAGGAAGGTCTGTAAGTGGCAAGTACTAGAAGGAGCCTGCATATAAAGTAGGCTCATCTACTGTCTGCCTACTGCTCTGACAAAATACCTGAAAGCAGGCAGTTTACCAATAAGATAAGCTTGTTGGCTCAAGAATTCGCAGTCTTGGATGGCCAAGAAGATAAAGCTGGTATCTGGACGTCTTCACATGGCAGGACAGCGATATTGGATGGCTCAGTCTTTTGTCTTCTTCTTAAGCCCTTAATGGTATTAGGGGACTCTCTGCTTTCATGATATCACGTAACCCTGATTAGCTCCTGAAGGCCTCATGTCCCAATCCATTAAAGTGTGATTTGAGGGATTAAACTTGCAACATGGGAACGTCTGGGAAACGCATTCAAACCACAGCACGTACTGCCAGGGATGTTCCACAGAGGAAAGAGAACATGGTGTGTGTGTGTGTTGGGGGAGGGGGGGTTGGGGAGGTGGAAGAAAGGGAGGGAGAGAGCAATTCTTATGATCATTGTCATCTATCACCAGAGGAGAGAATCCTTACTACATGTGGGGACTCAGAGTATCAAGGGAACTTGCCTCTCTAGGAGAATGGATGATGCTTCCTCCAGTTTTGTAAGATGAATGAAGAAAGGGACAGGGGTGTTGCGCTTTCTAAGTTAAGTGAAAATGAGAGCCACTGCTAGCTCACAGGTACTATTTACTCAATTAAGTATAATCACACAGATGACATCTGAAAGCAGTGGCATGGTGTGGGGGCAGGAAATAGAGGGTGATAGCAAGGAAGCACATGGAGGATGGAGGAGCTTGGAGAAAGTAATATGGAGAGAGGGCAAGAACACAATTACAGCTGTCTCTCCTATTCAGGGATGTGTTCCAAGATCTCCAATGGTTCCTAAAACTATAGGCAGTACCCAACCTGTCTACAGTGCATTACACGTACGTATATGACAAAGCCTAGAGTGTTCAGCTTTCCACTTGAAGAAAGCAACCTCTCATAGGTCTTTTTTGTTTTGTTTTGTTTTGTTTTTGTTTTTCGAGACAGGGCTTCTCTGTGTAGCCCTGGCTGTCCTGGAACTCACTCTGTAGACCAGGCTGGCCTTGAACTTAGAAATCCGCCTGCCTTTGCCTCCCAAGTGCTGGGATTAAAGGCATGCACCACCACTGCCTGGCCTCTCATAGGTCTTAATCGCCAATATCACTAATCTTAAAAGTTGTGGCCATTGTTGAGAAAATTAAGGGTTATCAGAACAAAGCATTGTGTGATTTCCAGCAGAGGAGCTGACAGCTGAGAAAATTACCGAGTGATGAAGCAGCAGGTAGTATATATAATACTCTGGACAAGGGGTCATCCACATGCTGGGCAGAGCCAAGTGAGATAGCTCGACACCACTCAGAACAGTGTGCAATCTGAAATAAATTGATTGCCTAAAATTTTCCATGTAGTGTTTCCAGACAGTGGTTGGCTGTGTGCGACTGAAACTGTGGAAGTTAAGTACGACACACTGTAGTAGAGTGTGCCGTGTTGTATGCTTAGGGCAAAATTATGTGTCCATGTAATTAATGTGAGAGCAATTGTCAAAGTGCCACTAACAAGGCTGAGAGGCCCTGTGTGAAGAGACAAGGGCACAGACACAGGACTGAGAGTCTACAGGGCTTTGGTGACTTTAGCAGGGGGTAGATCTTACTAAAGAGGAAGGGAGGGAGAGCCTGATATAGGATGTCCTACTTTCTTCAAGACAACCTGGCTGTCAGCCTCCAGCACTTGCATTCCTAATCACTTGCAAGACCCAGTTCTGTAGCCAGTGGCTGTGGGGACTGATGTGATGGGTGAGCAATGGATTTACTTTGGATACTTAAAAAAAGTATTTGTGCTGATGTCCTAGTGCCTTCAAACTACCTTCAAATAATGTAAACAATGCACATTTATTGCCTCAGTTTCCATGGGTCAGAAACCAAGCCATGTTTCCTGGATGTTTTGGGTTAGGAGCTTTTTGCATTTTACCTTTTTTTTGACTTCTGTGTCAATGTTTTCTATGGTGTCTTCTGCACCTGAGATTCTCTCTTCTATCTCTTGTATTCTGTTGGTGAAGCTTGCATCTGTGACTCCTGATCTCTTTTCTAGGTTTTCTATTTCCAGAGTTGTCTCCCTTTATGATTTCTTTATTGTTTCTATTTTCATTTTTAGATCCTGGATGGTTTTGTTTAATTCCTTCACTTATTTGGTTGTGTTTTCCTGTAATTCTTTAAGGGATTTTTGTGTTTCTTCTTTAAGGGCTTCTGTTTACCTGTGATCTCCTGTATTTCTTTAAGGGAGTTACTTATGTCCTTCTTAAAGTCCTCTATCATCATCATGAGAAGTGATTTTAAATCTGAATCTTGCTTTTTTGGAGTGTTGGGGTATCTAGGACTTGCTATGGTGGGGGACTAGGTTCTGATGATGCCAAGTACCTTTGTTTCCATTGCTTATGTTCTTATGCTTGCCTCTTGCCATCTGGTTATCTGGTTATCTCTAGTGCTACCTGCTCTCCCTGTCTCTGACTGGAGCCTGTTCCTCCTGTGATCCTGGTTGTTTCAGAACTCCTCATAGTCCAGGTGGCTCTGTGATCCTGTGATTCTGGGATCCTGTGATCCTGTGGTTCTGCCTGTGTCAGAGCTCCTGGGAGTCAAGCTGCCTCTGGGATGAAATCCTGGTGTCACCAAGCTCCTGAGATCCGATGATCCTGGATGTGTCAGAGCACCTGATAGTCTAGCTTCTTCTGGGTGTTGTGGGACTGGGTATGGACCTAACAACTAAAGTCTACACAGGACACTGGCTTAGACTGGACGTAACCAGTGCCACTGGTCAGGCAGGGGTTCCTGTGTCCCTGGATCCCACAGGTCCCAGTTACTCCTGGTATTGGGACAGATGTTGTGGCTTCCTCACCTATGATCTTGGGTGTGTTAGAGCACTTGAGAGTCAAGCTTCTTCTGGGTTTGTGGGACTGAGTGTGGACCTAGCAACCAAGATATGCTCAGGACACTAGCTCAGACTACTCAGGTAATTCTAATGTGGGGCAAGTTGACATTAAAGCCAGCCATAATATTGCATTTATATAAGGTAAAAATTTAAATTTTCCTTTTCTTTCCTGATTGCAAAAAAAAAAAAAAAGGTAGTTCACAGGGTAGACTCTAGACTCTACAGTAATAGATAGAGAAGAAAATTAAAGTATATTCATAACACTACTCCTCCCCAAAGATAAACACCATTATAATTCCGATCTATGTCTCTTTATATAATGTAACCACCACTTAGATGCTTTTTAAAAAATTACCATTAGATTAGATGTTCTTTGAGAAAATGAATTTGAATATGGCTTACAGCAGTCCACTGAATGCATACACAACAATTAGATTTATTCTTCCTCCTTTTACACTTTGCCTGTTTCCAATTTTTAGTGATTACAAACAAAGTTGATGAGTTTGCAGCATTTAGCACTTGTTCTGAGTCCACAAATCTCCTGAAGGGGAAATATATTCTTAGAATGTTAGGGCCAGATGCCCATAACAGAAAAAAAAATCAGTCAGAAAAGAAATGTAAATATTAGCAGGTCATACAAAAAGCCCAAAAAAATTTTTAACTGAGAATATTTTCACAAGTATTTATTGAAGAAAACATTATTCTCAAGGTGTTTGGGCTTAAGTCTCTTCAAAAGTGGGAGATGTTTGCTTTGGGTTTCTAAGCTCTCCAAGTAATTGTCTGGCATTAGAACTTGGTTATGACATGAAAGTTCCCAGAGAGTTTCTGGAGCAAATTTAAGAGTGAAGGAAGTGAGATGAGTGTGTGGGACAGTGAAGTAGGAAGAAAGGGCAGAGGGTGCTGGGCTTGTGAGTGACTGGAGGGGATTCCTTTGGTCTAGAAGAAGCAGAACTGAGCAGATAGCCTTCAAGTGGCATGTGAGCCCTCAGTAGAATGGAGCTGGATAAGAATATTCGAGAGTATTGAATGGTCTTTGTATCTTTGGGGTTTGAGTTTTACCTTGATGGCTGCTTGCCTGTATCTTGTCTTCACTGTAAATGCTTGGTGAATTGTGTACACTGGAGACTCCAGACCACATCTGGGCCTCTGTCAGACAGTGCTGGACTTGGTGTGCTCAGGCCAGCTCAAGATCTTAGCTGCTGGAGGTGCTACCAGGGCTCTGAGCCTCAGTGAACTGTTGATTTTTTGTATAGAATGGGAATATCTCAGAAGGTGGGATGCACCACTTCCAAATTTTCTAGCAGTGGATTTGGATGTGTTTGTGTGTGTTCAGGGTGAGTTTGGATGTGTAAGAGAGTAGGGAGAAAAAAAACAAGAATTCTGGGTCAGGTAGAACTGGGCTGCATCCCATGGAGTTGTTGCAGTGGGATCCAAGGGAAAATTGGGAAGCTGGACTATTTATGTCTGTTTGATCCCACTCTGACCTTTGCATTCCATACCCATGTGTACCAGGGCCCATTTCTTCCACAGTAGTTATGCCTGAACCCTTTGCTGTATTATGTCTCTTCTGGGAGCAAAAGAAATGTGGCCCCTATATCTCCCTACTAATGAGAGAATGAGAGAGAGAGAGAGAGAGAGAGAGAGAGAGAGAGAGAGAGAGAGAGAGAGAGAGAGAGAGAGAGGAGGGAGAGACTGTCCTGAAACTTGAAACTTGTCAGACTCTATTAGTTAGCTAATTAATACATAGCAAGCAGAACTCCAGGGCAACCTTGCTTTGTTTTCTTCTCTTTGAAGTCACCTCAAATGCCCTACTGGGTGTGGCAAATGTAAAACAATATTTTGGAAGGAGTGAATCACTGCTGGCCCGTCTATGGTTCTAAGTCACCAAGAAGTGCCTTTGCTTCTAGCGCCCTGTGCTTTGTGGCCTCACTTTCCAGCACCCTAGATGTGAGTACAGGTGCATGGTGGTGGAGAGAGGAGATCTTGTACCTAGAGGACATTGGCAATGTCTTGTGAGCTGGAATTCACAGACTAAAACCACAGCTGCGTTAAAGAGTCTATAAGGCTTGATAGAGTGTCAGTGGCTATAGAAAGATGGAATATTATAAAGTCAAATTATCTCGGGACATCTATCCTTAGCTGCCTTAAATGCCATTCCCTTGTTGTCCACCTCTGCATCTGACTTGACATCCTTGTGATTATTGGGTGAAGTCATTTTTTTATATCTACAAACAGACCCCTAGTTTTCACCCTTTCAAAGGCTAAGAATGTCATGAGACAACATCTGAGGCCTCCAGTAGAGATTCCCTCCTTTGCTGTACTCCACATACTGTATGTTCCCATCAATGTATATTAAGAACTCCTTAGCTTGTGACTTTCTTCATTCTGTCAGTATAAAGCTTGATATTTGAATGTGATATTTTGAGTGATATAAATATATGTTCTAGGCCATAGTTCCTTGTCTGGGTATCATTGTACGGGTATTTTCTGTTGTTATGATAAAACACCATGACTGAAAGCAACTTGGGGAAGAAAGGAATTATTTCAGATTACACTTTCAGGTAACAATTCATCACTGAAGGAAGTAAGAGCAGGAACTGGAACAGAAACCATGGTGGAGCACCCCTGACTGGCTTGCTCTCTCTTCGGTTTATGCTCGGCTAGCTTTGTTACATAGTGCAGTCTGATTGAGGTAATTCTTCAGTGGAGGTTTCCTCCTCCCAGATGCCAAACTGACAATGAAAACTAACCAGGGCATCATTGACGCTATGCTTATTCATTCCCTTCGAGGTGAGAGCTGTTTTTGTGGCACTGTGAAGACATTTTCATATTGTCAATGCTCCCCACTCCCACCCACAATCTCAATCTCTCTCTCTCTCTCTCTCTC
>NW_022196913.1:39714233-39734097 GCF_008632895.1 Mastomys coucha | reverse complement strand
CCTGTGTATGTCTGGGTGTGTATGTGTGTGTCTGAAGGATAAATATCCAGCTAAACATGACATATTACCGAGAGTAGTCTGTCTATTCTCTACAGCCAAGAATTGCTCTGTCCTAAGTAACAAAGTATCAAGGCTGAAAAACACTGATATAGACTATTTCTGATATGACTATGATGTCTAGGTGCTGAGTTGAAGCTTCAGTGGGAACTGTCTGCCTGGATCTCATTTAGGGAAAGCATTGTAAGGAATTCCTCAGCCTTTCCCTAAATTGAGATCCGTGAAAAATAATGTTGACATCCCCACTTTGGAGAAAACAAATATTCACATATTAGGCTGGAGTGCTGAAGGACCCATCTATATGACAACCCATTTGCATGAGAACTGTGGAGCTCTGAAAGGTCTTCTGGTATGGTCAGGTATCCTCAGAGAGCCTTTGAGGAGGACTGGGCACGTGAACATTGCCATTCTCCAGAGGTGACAGTGCCCTCTGGCACTCAGCAAAGACTGTCAGTCTGAAGCAGGGATTGGTCAGTTAGCAGGCAGATGATCGGCTTTTTGCTGGCTGGCATGTGAACCTTGTATTCTCAGTTTTCTCATCTCTAATGAGGGGATGCTGGCACCTGAGTCTATGTGAGCAAGGAACAATGACAACAAAGTGTGGCTTTGCAAGTTGGTGTGTGATACTGCTTACAAACTGTGTTTGTTGTGCACGTGATGAATGCTCTGAGACTTGCTATAGCAGCTGTGGTCCATGAACAGGTCAGCAGCAGTGGCACCGCCAGGGAGCATTCTAGAAATGCAGAATCCCAGGCCTCACCTAGCAGAGTCTGTGTACTAATAAGTTCCACAGGGATTTTCTGGCCCCCCCTCGGGCCAGAAATCTGATGTCTGAGCTTACTCATGCTTTGTAACTCAGAGCAGTGTCTCTTAGGGCAGTTTAGGTGGAGTTAGATTCATGGACTGATGCTTTAGATGCCAGTTCTTACATTATCCCCCTCATTGCAGATCTGCCTGTTAGGAACAGCTGAGAGCAGATGGTTTGTGCCTGCAGAAATGGATATGAGAGAAAGAGAGGATCTTGAATTACCAGGTCAAAAATGTCATGTCAGTCAGCATCCTCTTCATACCACATCCTATACCAATATGTATCAATACTTTGGAAGTCTCTAATGCTTGAATATGACATCTGGGATTTAGAGAGCCCCAAATCAGAGGGTGGCTTTATTATGTTGTATAACTGCCATGCAAAGTTATGTGGGTGTCCAGGTGTCCTTGGATGAGGACAGAGTCCATCAATGCCAACCCATTCTCAAATGGCCTTTTTCTAAGTATATGGCACTATCAAGCACAGAGTCACCCATTCATCGCACATTACTGGGCACCGTCTAGGAAAGTATGTTATCGTATGTGATGAAGGGTGTTTCATGTAAAAGCAACCCACTGATAGTAAACTATGGGTTAAAAGATAAAACAACCAATCAAACCAAACCAAACCAAACCAAACCAAAAACAATGAGTAAATAAGTAGAAGGAATCTGGAAAGGAAAGTATAAAATTACTCACAATACACTGAAGAGATAAACTAAAAAGTTTTAAAGCCTAAAGAAATGCATTTGCTATTAATGGCGCTGTCCATTGCTACATACACAAGCCAGCTGTAGAAGAAACAGAGGTACTGGTTGTTAGATAAAGTGGATTTTTCTAAGTAACTAATAAAAATATCTAAGCTTCTGTTTCGGAAAAGTGACCTTATTTATTCTCTCCACAAATTTAAATTAATTACTAATTAATTATTATGTAGGTTAATGGGTTAATACAGTTTATAAATTCACTATCTAGGGGAATGATACTGAGCTAAAAGCTTGACTTTACAGGGCTGGGGAGAGGTTCAGCAATTGCCTACCTTGGGTTAGAAAAAAAAGATAATTTTAAAAAAAAGCTGGAGGTTGAACCTAGGGTCTGGATTCTGTTAGGTAAGCACTTAAGGTACCACTGAGGCATATTTCTATCCATCATTATACATTTTATTTTAAGATAAAGTCTCACTGTGTTGCCTGAGCTAGTATTGAACTTACTCTGTAGCCCTGGAAGGTCTTGAACTTGACATCTTCCTTTGTTGCCCTCCTGAGTATCTGGGATTACAGGTCTGCATCTCTAGGCCTGGCCTTCAAGGTTAACTGCAACATCTTTACTCAGAGAGCATCCTATCCAGTTTTCTGCATTTTGCAGATAAGTGGTTTGCCTTTCAACTCAGGATGGTCACTGAATGGAGGAAGCTGGAGCAGAGCTGTCATCTCCAGCTGTCAGTGGGATGGTTCTCGGAGACCTACTCCACTCCCTTGGATGAATCTGGCCTGGAATCTTTACCTGTTGGATTTGTGGGACCAGGCAAAAGGGCAAACTTTCAACAGTCCTGAACCTACAGTTACGTTGTGTGTCACCTCAACCATCATCTTTATGCATAGAGACTTTGCATCTGAATGCTGTTCCTGATACATTTCTCTTTGTGTTGAATAAGTGTGGCCCAAAGAACCCACTGTTGCTCCTGCCTCCGAGTATTAATTCATTTGCTTGGCTTGAGATTGCTTAGACTTGAGATAGGACCTTAAGTTCTGATGGTATAGGTAACAGCATCATACTTCAGAAAAACCAAACAAAACAAAACCCTTGAAAATAGCAGAACTAAAGTAGAACCTTCCTTCTTGACCTCTCTGGAGTCCTCCTCATAACACTTACCTTCTAGAAGACACAGAAACTCCAGGATCTGTTCCTTCCCATCCTTTCTGGGCTTACTTTGGTTTGAAATGGACTTAATGATACTCAAACAGTGGCTGGCAATCCTACATGGAAGCTTTTTCTTGCTTAAATACTCAGGCCAGCCAACCTCAGGACATTAGGAAAGAGTCAACAATCGCATCAGCCATTTCATTTCCTGGCAGGGAGGTGGAAGCGGAGTCGCAGAGGAGACTACAGATTATCAGATAGACACACAGAAGACACTTACAGATTTGCTGTCCTTATTCCTAAATAACACAACATACTAAGTCTTCACACAGCACTCACATTATGTGCTATAAATAATCTAAAGGTGGTTTCTTAATGTATATAGGAGAATAAGTATAGGTTGTTTACCATTTAATGTAAAGGGTTTGAGTGTCCATAAATTTGTATCCAAGGAAGTCCAGATGGGTGACTGTAGGTGCACCCTAGTTTACTGAGGAATTGACCGTAGGTATTCGTTTCTCCTATGAGACTCTAATTCCTCCCATCTGGCCAGGATCATATTTCTTCTGTGGTTTGAATAAGGTTTATGTGTGTTCTCCAAAGTTCATGTTTTGAAATTTAACCCCTACTGTGAGGTATTGGGAAGTTAGGAACTTAATCTTGCTGTTTAGAGATGGGGCCTTTATAAAGAGACTTCAATTAAAGTCAGGAGAGAACCCTATTAAGGATACTTCCAACTTTACAGGAAGACAGAACAGGAGAGACAAAGAAGCACTCAATCACTTTCCCTTGCTTAGAAATGTTTAGCACTACTTTGGCACTGTGCTGGTAAGGACATCACTGGATATGGGCCCCTGATCACGGAGCATAATTCTTAAACAAAACAACCCATTATTCTTTATAATTCATCCTCAGATATTTTGTTATAGTAATAAAAGGTGAGCCAATCCAACCTCTCATCTAGATGATACACTGTTAAACAAGTTCCCCAATGCTTGAGAAACTGTTCACCTTTGAAGTGTTCTGACTTCAGCAAAAGGAATGTGTGTGTGTGTGTGTGTGTGTGTGTTTGTGTGTGTGTGTCCTTTGGTTGTTGCGTTAATCGGTGTTTATTGCTGTGATGTGACACCATGACCATAGGCAACTCTTATTAAAAAAGCCATTTAAATGGGTGTGGCTTATAGTTTCAGAAGTTTAAACCATTATCATCATGGCAGAAAGCATGGCAATGTGCAGATAGACATGGTGCTGGAGATACAGCTGATAGTTTTACATCTGGATCAAGAGAGAGGAGAGAAGAGATGGGGGGGGGGAGACTTTCAACAAGGCTACATCTTCAACAAGGCTCCAACAAGGCTACATCTAATTGCTGTCAAATAGCACCACTCTCTAATGACCAAGCATTTACATCCATGAGCTTATGGAGGTCTTACTCATTCAAACCTCCACAGTTGTTAAAGAAAGGAAACACAGCAGGTTATTTCCTAGTGTTCATTATTCTTTTCCAGAAGAATAGAATTTTTATTGTAGGTACTGGCTGCTTAGGAGAAATAAAAAGATTGTGTTCTTCAGTTCTCTTTGCACTGAGCATGGTCCTGGGATTGGGATCTAGCCAGCAGGACACAAGGAACACGTCTACTTGCTATGTCAGTGAGAAAGAGTGCATTCTGCTTTCCTTTCTTCCCATCCTGCAGGAAGGGGTTAGGGAGCCATCTTGGAAGAGGGGGTATCATGGGGCATCAAAGTGAAGGCTAACAAGAAAATTAACAATCAGCTCAGTCCATGTATAAAAATACAATCATGGCCTTAAACAATATAACTCATCTCTCACATTTGGAAATACAAGGCCAAGGTGACAGGGATGGCCAATTTGGTTCTGGTAAGGGACTCTTTCTGGCTTGCACACAGAGGATTCTTGTTTCTCTTTCTCTTCTTATAGGGACAGCAGTGATGTTGAGTAAAATCCCAACAATTATGGCCTTATTTAACCTTGGTTACCTCTTGTGATGATTAATCTTGGCTGTTCACTTGACTGCTGCTAGAATCAACTCAAACACAAGCCACCAGGCATACCCATAAAGGATTTTCTTCATCTGATTCTTTGAAGCAGGAAGACCCATCTTAATGTAGACAACACCTTCTGGTGACAGCTCAGATAAAATGACATGATAGAGTCATACTTTTTGCCTACTGGCTTCCACTCATACTGGCAAGCCCATCTACTTTGTTACTGCAGCATTCTTTTGCAGGTAATTAGAACCAGCAGCTTTGAGCTTCCAGTGCAGTCTAAAGACCAGCAGCTCTCCAGGAATCCTCTAGGCCTTTAGCATATGATTAGGGCTTCTGAGATGTCCAGTCTAGTAGACTTAACAGCTATTGGATTTTTGTTCTCTCTAATGTATGACAGCCATTATTGGACTACTAGGCCATCATGGGTAAGTCAGTCTAAGAAATGAATAAATCCCTTGTATAGTATACCCATCTATCTATCTATCTATCTATCTGTCTGTCTGTCTGTCTGTCTGTCTGTCTGTCTATCTCTTATACTAGTTCTGCCCCTTTAGAGAACTTTAACTAATACATATCTCAAAGGCCCCATCTTATTAACACCATCTGGCAAGTTGAAGTTAGGCCTTCCGCACATAAATTTTTGAGACACAGCAGTTTACCTCCAGTAAAAATACTCTTCATGAGCGAAGAAAATTCCCCTATCTAAGAAGTGAATCCCCTGCTTGTTAAACTGAATTTGAAACCTCATTTGTACTCACGGGATCTTGTAGTTTAGCCTGAATAATCACTGAATTTTTTTCCTTACCAACATCACATTGAAGTTTGCTCTTGCTGTGTTTTTTGTGTTTTGTTTTGTTTTGTTTTGTTTTGTTTTGTGATGCCTAGGTAAACACTTACCCCATGGAAGCTCTGGAGTCTTGTCATAAGCAGGCATTAGGTCTCAGATGTGAGAGTTAAACATGACCTCTGCTGGTGTGGTGAAACACAGTTTTGTGCTCCAAAACATTTTAGTCGGGGCTGAGCCATATTATGCTGGTACCATAAGATTAAAAATGGTACCGTAAGAGTTAAAAATTCCTGACATATTAGCAATGCTGTGGCTGCTGAGAAATCACAGTGCAAAGTGCTTGTGGTCATGGTAGCACTGCCAAGTACATCAAAATTATGTGCAGTACAACATTTGATAGTAAAGTGATGGCTACTAATTTGTATGTTTTCTACACAAAACCTTTATTGTTATTTTAGAGTGCTGCTACTAGAAACTCACTGTAAATCAGGAGGCCGTGTATGTTGGCCTTGTCTAACTCATGTTTACCATGTGTGTCTCTAGATTGCTCCCAGGTCATGCTGTGGTCTTATCTAGAGTGTCTGGGTCTGTATAATGCACTCTGTGATGCTTGCACAACAATGGGTTCCTCAGTGATGCATTTCTCAGGATTTGTCCCCATCGGTCAGGCAGCACGTGACTGTACATTTTCGCCAGAAGGCAAAGGCCACTGGACTGTGACTAACCTACAGAATCACCGATTACTCAGTGCCCCCTGGGGAGGGCACAGAGTGCTATCCTGTCCCTGGATCACACAGCACACTCTTGTCTAGGAGCCTTTCATTTGTTGTCAGTGAGGTGGAGAGAAGGAGGACCTGGCACAGACTGGAGATGGTGTGCATGTCACCTAGGGAAGCCATAAGAGCATCACGTATTCAATGATCTTGACAACACATACATACTGCCTCGCAGTTCTGAAGGGCAGAAGTGTAAAGTCAAATTGTGAGCAAGCTGTTCTCCCTCTGAAGGCACTAGCAGGTATCTCTAGGAGTCCGCTCAGCTTTTCCTTCTTCCTTGGCTTGAGGTAAAGGATGTCTTTAGAAGGCATCCTCCATGGGTGGAGAATGTGCCCGCAATCTGCATGTCTCCCTTTTCCAACTTTCCAATCTAATAATCTCATCTTCACTAGGTACACTCACATTAATGTTAGAGAAGGTCATTGGAGGTTAGGAGTTCCTCCTATGAGTGGTTGGGGGAGCATAACTCAACTTCTAACAACTTATTTCAGCTAACGGACTCTCTATCCAACCACTACCAGCAGGGAACCAAAGGGAAATCAGACATCCCAGAAGGAAAATAAGTGGGTTGCACACCTGAAGAGGGAGCAGGGGGACTTTCCTCTGAGGTCATCAAAATACAATGTTGGTTTTATTCCAGGGTCTCCCTGTTTCAGCATGACTGACAATGGCTAGTTTGCTTCACACTGCAAGGAACTCCACAATCCAGCAGCTGAACACTGTACTCCTGTGCATCCTCTCTATACTGCAGCCCTGCAGTCCTCAATCCCTGCCTGGAGGCCATTAATATAAACAGCTACCTGCTCTGCCTGGAGACCAAATGCCACAGTCTGATGACGTCTTAGAAAAAACTGTTAGGATGTCCTCTTTCAAAGGTGAAAATGAGCATGCTCATTACTCAATGTTGGAAATGGCACAGAAATTGAGTGCTCATAACAAAACTGCTCCCACATCAAAGATCCAGATGACCTTGTTAAATTATTACTTTCATTTTGTTCACCCTCCCTTTCCTTCCTGTACATCGTGGATGATCTAGCCCATCATCGCTGGGTGATTGCATATAATCCAGACCTATTTAGATCTTCAGTTGGCATCATAGATATTTGCTAGGTTGCTGAATATTTATCAAAGAGCTGAGCAACACAACAGGATGACAACACTAAGAAGCTTCCATGTTCCGTGTTCTACATCCCGCTCCAAGCAGCATGCAGACATGATTTCCTTGTCATCCTGGCAAAAGTCCAACTAAGTAAGAATTCAGATAAGAAAACATAGATATGAAGTTTCAGCTATTTGGTCAGCATTACATACTTATCCTTAGTTTTGATTACACTTAATCTGTTTACTTCCTTTGTGCGTGTATATGTGCTTATATACATGAGTATGTATGTGTATGTATATGTGTGTGCACATGCCATGTGTGTGTGTGTGTTCATGTGCATGTGTGTATATACTTACATGCCTCAGTGCACAGTGTGTACGCAGGTTGTCAGGCTTGGCAGCCAGTGTTCTTACTTACTGGGTCATCTCCTCAGCCCTAGCACTATCAAATCCTTAACGAACCAAAGACAGACTATGCAGCCATCCATCTGACTCTGGCACCTGTGTCTCTAATCACTGTTCATTTTCCTTTGTTGGACATAACAATTTGTCTTCCAATTTCTACATGAATTAGTACAATGTGTATATCTTTGAACTGAACTTTTAACATTTCTATTTTCCTAAAATTAATTCATAGAACCAGAATCACTAAAACTCATAATTAGTTATTCCCAAATTGTAACATTTTGTTACCTTACTGGAGGTCTGCTTCCCCCAAAGCCTGTTTCAGTTTATGTTTGCTTGGTACTATATGCAACGTCTCTGCACTATATGCTAGATTGACCGTGCTCTGCAGACTCCTTACTACTTATGGCTGAATTTTTTGATATCTATTTACATTTATTTGACTTTTGGTAAAATCACACAGTTTTCCATGTTTTAAGTATTTTTATATTTTCAGCCAATAATCTGGGATCATTTATCTGTAAAAGTCTTAGCACTGAGTATGTTGAGCCTGTGCCATTAGCTTCTTTGTAGGTTAAAAAGTTGGTGAGTATCATCTCATCCAGATGTTTCCCCATAGGCATTCATGAGTTTAGCTTTTAGATATATTGATTGCAAATATTTTTGCTGATATTTTGATGTAGATTATTTTATTTCTACAACAAGTATCCAATAACCTGGAAATGTCTGAATAATGAAGACGATACACCAAAGTTCTATGTACTTGTTCTAATCTTTTTTGAGTCAAAAAAGATGTACCTTTATGAGATAAATCAAGGCTAAACTTACTTTTAGAGCTAGAGTAAGAAATGTTGTTGAAAGAATTCTAGTAAGGTGAGTCAAAAATGTCTTCATTATGGTTGATGCCATCCTAGTAAAACAACTGTCACCATAATGTGACAGCATTTGGAGATGGAGTTTTCTCTATAGCAACTTAGGATTTTTTAGGGAAAGAGCAATAACAGTTAAGGGATATGCATATATGCTCTGTGACAGTGGGCGTCTGTTTTCAGCAAGGACTCAGAAGTGATGTGTCTCAGTCTGAGTTGAAACGAAGCCAAACTCAGACTGATTGACTCTGGAACAATGTAGTGTCTTCTCTTCCCTGTAAGTCGTCAGAGAACAGTTTGAAGGTTGAGCATGATCCTGCATTCTGGACCTCCATCCTGGAAAAGAAGAAAGCTGCTATCCCATGAGTCTCCTGTCACTTGTCAGAAGCGTGTGTGAATCGAGATGAATGCTGCTTTGACAGCCTCATATTTCAGAGATAACTAAGCACTGCTTTGAAATGCTGCTCCCGAAGACCCATGCTTGTAGAAACCATTCTGTTTGATTCTGTGCTTATAGGGAGGGAGTGGGAGGCACCACGTTCATGTTCTTTGAACTTCTGGTTAAGATGATTCTTACCAGCTCCATTTCTGCCTCACATATTCCTCCTACCCTCATCAATTACCACTGATCTGCAACCCAGCTAGGAAGGCAGTCTTGCCTCCTCCAGGGTCTAAGCCTTTGATCAACCCACTGAGTCTTGTTGTCTTCCTAATGTGCCAACAACACTACAGTTTGCTTTTACAGTGTGGGTTCCTGGTGTGTGTGTGTGTGTGTGTGCTGAAGCCACTACAGACAACATGCTTGTAGACTGACTCCCCGAAGTGTTCTTTATGGGTGAGGAATGAAAACATTCCCAATTCACAGTGCAGAGTAGCTGAATTCAGGTTCCTCCCAGAAGAACACAATTGTCACTTGGCTGCCATTCACCAGCATGCTAGCCATGCTAGGGGTGTTGTCAGTGTGGAAAAATGGTTTCGTTTTCATCTGTACTGATTGACCCTTTCCTACATTAAGCCTTCAAGCTTGGTTTTCCTGGCATAGACCTGCAGAGCAAACAGGGACAGACTGTTTCCATGCCATGTAGGAACAAATCCTTTAGAGCACAAGGTGCAGGTCTCTCAGCGCAATCTGGGCCAGTGAGCTGGAGGCTGCCCAACACAGCCAGCTGCCACAACTGGTGGTTGTTCCATTTGTACATAGGGTCTTGCTTGAGCTGCACTTTGTTTTGTTCAAGATGACTTATTCACATAATCCAGATGGTCCCTGTAACTGAGAGTCCCGGAAACAGCTACCTACACACACACACACACACACACACACACACACACACACACACACACACTTTAAAAGGGGTTGATGGGACTAAGTGCAACCAAATGGCTGGAGACTGTTGAATTAAAGTTGAGCAGATTAAGGCTGGACCTCATTTCTTCATTTCTGCTCTTTGTAGTTAGTTAGACCATACCTCTCTAGGAGGCAAATCATAATGTCCATGATTGCAATTTCAGCATTCATTGTAAAGATTTTTGCAATAATCATATGTGGGAATATTTCTCAAAAATTTGAAGTAGGAAGACAAAATCTTACATGTTTTCAGGCCAGCCTGTAACTCTTGGACTAGAGCGATCTTCCTGAGAATCTGAGATAACTGGTATACCTCTATGCCTAACTCTAGAATATGAAAAATATAATTCTATTTTTAAAATAATGGGATTGTCTCATATCTGTCTTTCATATCTGTATTTCCATGCCTTCAAACTGGAGCCTGAAGTTCTTTTTTGGGCAGAGTGTTGTCAGTGTGGCAACAAGAGTCTACCCAGCTAGGATGCAAGCCTTTGCTTCCAAAACCAGAGAGCCCAGTCAGATGTAGTGTGCGATGTTCCTCCTAAATTCTTTCTACCTTCACAGTTCAAACCCATACTATAAACTGCCAGTCTATGGATCTTCCTGGGACTCCTGGGCATCTGATCTTCTCCCTAAATGAGATGCTACATCATGTGAAATGCACTAGGTACAGAGGCTGCTTCTCTTTCACTTTAGAGTCCTCTGATTTTCCAAGCCTTCTCTCAACATCAGCAGTCTTCCCTGATCCCCAAGGTGATTCTTCCTGCTTCCCCAGTTGCAGTGGACCCATGTAATATTCCCTACAAGGTCTGCACTGCTTCTTCCAAGCCATCCTTATGCTGACACTTGTTCAGCATCTCTTCCTCATCTTCACATTCCAAGGACAGAGTTGAGCTGGTTTCCTCATTAACATGGCTGCAATTTCTGGTAAACATAATTTCCATCCATCTCTAGCAATTGGAAACTGTTGTGTTTTATAAAAAGGTAAGGAGAGAAGGAATATGTTTGGTGGATGTATAGTCAAGTGTGGGGCAAGGGGATGCCTCCGAGGGCCCATGCTGAGGCATCCCTTCCCCCTGAGAGACTAGCCATGTGACTGTATAGTATAGAATAGAGTTTATTGGGGTATGGGGACGGGAGTTGAGAGGATTGTAGAGACAGAGAAAGGCGGAGAAAGAGAAAGAGAGAGAGAGAGAGGAAGAGAGAGAGAGAGAGGGAGAGAGAGAGAGAGACAGAGAGAGAGAGAGAGAGAGAGAGAGAGAGAGAGAGAGAGAGAGAGAGAGAGAGAGAGAGAGAGAGAGAGAGAGAAACCTGGCCATTACCAGGTAACTATGGGACTGACTGAGCTTAGACAAAATGCTAACAGAAATAGTGACCATGACAGCACCTAAGCTGGCCCTACCTCCCAGTATCCACATGCATATCATTTGCTAGTGTATCAGTCATTTCTACCACTACTTTCATGTTCCTGCTTGCTTAATATTGGACATGTTTCCATCTCCTTCTCTCTCCCTCATCCTCTTTACTTTTTCTAGTTCCTACCTAGCAACTTATACTGTGAAAGGCTGCTCCTGGACCCTGGTATCTGGCCCCTGACCCCTGACCTGTGGCTCCTGACCTTTGACCTATATGATCCACTTTGAGTTTTGCCACTTCTAAATTTACCATGTGTTCAGTACATTGTGGGCACAGATCTTCCACATGCTACTTTGCCTCATCACCAGGGTTTTTAACCCATGCCCATGTCTGGCCTCCCTTACCAGATTGCGATCCACTCCAGACCAACATCCCTGAGCAGAGATGTGTATAGACCAGCTGCTCAATAGCTGTCTGGGTGATCAATTGTTGCTGGGTAGTTCCTCAGCTTCTATATAACACCCATATCCTATATCCATCATCCAAATGCCAGCTTCCTCTGCTGAGGCTTTGTGTAAGCTGCCCCACATCAATCTCCTGGCTGTTTCACACTATAAACCCACACTTCCTAGATCTCTTTTCCCCGTTAGAGGTGACATGTTTAATTTTCACCACCAGTCTGTATGTATAGCTCTTATCTATGAATTTCACATTATCTGTTGTGTCTTGACTTTGGGTCACTGGTCCACTGCAGGGAAGCCACATACTACTTGATCACTTACAGCCTCATTATTATGGTTTGCAGTCTTGAGGTAGAAGCAGGGCTCACTACATGCTACGCAAGTGCTCTGCCACTGAGAGCACCTCTCCCCCAAGCCCTTTCACAATCCATCTCATACTGCTTCTTCACGCTCTTTGATGCCAGGGAACACGAAGCATAAACTATGTAACTGAGTCTGTTGTCTTCATGGACTGAAGTCATAGCTCTTGGCCTGGAGCTTGGTACATACACTTCTTAGGGTTGGATACTGACCAAAAGGGGCCCTTTGTGAACAAGAAAACCATCATCAAGGGACTAAAGATTTTGGGCAGCAGCAAAAGATTTACTTATTTTAAAGAATTCCTGCTGTGCCTGGCACAAGGAAGGAACTTAGCATGTGTTGAATTAAAATAGGCTACAAACTGATATTTCTGTTCTCAGCAAACTGCACATGCCACAGTAGCTCCATGAGAGTATAACAAAGCTGAGACATTCCTGTTGCCTAGTGACCTTGTAGCCTTGGTAATGACAAAGCGTAGTGTGGAGTGATGCTGGTGTAAACCAGCCTACCGTGCTACCAGTTGCATAAAAGCACCGCACATAGTGTGATATCTGGCATATCATACCTGAAATGATAATGCCTGGACATTATTGGTTTATATGCTTCCTATACTGTGCTTTTAATTGAGATTTTGGAATGATGTACTTATTGCAGGGAATATAAAAAAAGGTTTACTGTTGGCACAGTCTTCTGTGTGGCACTGGCATCAGCCCATCTTGACTTCATGAGGAGGACACAAGGGTGCCCCATAGCCTCTGGATTTGCACAATGACTCCATGATGTTCAGTGATGAGATTGCCTAATGATGCAGTTCTTAGACTGTATCCCCATCATTAGACACTACAGGACTAAACCTACAGTCCTTTGTACCCAGTGGCTTGACTCAGAGCCCTCATACAGCTGCTACTGAGCCACGAGAAATTACTCTGAAACTCTCTGTAATGATCTACATGTCGGCATCCAAAAATTTCATGCTAAGTTTAAGTACTTTTATTCCCCATCAGTAGGAAATAGAAAATGCTAAATATTCTGTTTTGTTAAAAATGATGAGAATTGGCTGAGGCAGGAATACATATTTCATAATATCTGACAAAGCTGATTCTCAGGCTTCATAAAGGATAACATACCTGAAAGTGACCAAACAGTTTTTAGTTTGTGTACTTGGTTTGTTTTATTTTGAAAACTGTAATCATCCCCTAAAAATTCCAATTACCTCAAAAGGATCAACATTGCAACTTGGTGTCACTTTGGGTATTATAAATCATAAGCCCTGTGGACAAATGTGCCCTTCTCCTTGAAGAAATATCTATAAAGCTGGCAAAGTCCAAAAGCCTCCTGTGCTTAGGACCCTGGTTTTAATTTATCCAATTGTTTCTTGATCCCTCCAGAAGCCAAGCATCAGAGCTAGACTGGAGTGGAAGCAGCATAGTCCTTTATTGTACAAAATGAGAAAAGTTGGTTTTTTTTGTTTGTTTGTTTGTTGTTTTTTTTTTTTTTTTTTTTTTTTTTTTTTTTTTTTTTTTTTTTTTTTTTACTGAGGCTTGTTGTCAAGCAGATTAATAGCAGTAAAGAACAGATATGGGTATTTGATACCCTTATAGCTAACCTCACATGAGAATCATTTGCAAAGTCTCTGCCCACCCCCGACTCCCCAGGTAAATGCCTGACCAGTTGGAGGGACACTGGTTTTCCTGCTACTTGAAGGCAGCCATGTACAAAGGGTGACCAAGCTAGGGAGGAGAGACCTTTCTCTTTCTGATTAGACAGGATGTCCCTTGTTTCCCCGGAAAAGTAGGCTAACTGGACATCCAGAAGTGGCCAAGACAGAATTTTTTAGAGGGACTTGTCAAATGTTGAATAACTAAGTCCTGAAAGTAAGACTATAAATGCAGGGAGGGTAGTTCAGTAGGGTTCATCAGCCCCTAGGGAGCAAAGAGTGGCAAAGGGAGAATGAGGTGCTGCAGGGACAAGATACAGGGCTCAGCAAGTAGGATGGACTTGTCAGCCTGTATGGATTGAAGTGCACCATGACTCTTTTGGCTTGTTCTTCACAGGGAAGCTTGGAGCATGCTCCTATACCCCAGCCTACAGAAGGAACATTATCTAAGCAAGTGGTGATCCCTTTGGTGGGGTAGGTGGGGAGGGTAGAGGTGGGGGTGGAGGAGTGTCAAATGTCCCTTTTGCAGGAGTCTCATGAAGATATCCTATATAACAGATATTTACATTATAATTCATACCAGTAGCACAATTAAAGTTATAAAGTAGCAACAAAAATAATTTTATGGTTGGGGGTCACTGTAACATGAGGAACTGTATTCAAGGGTCTTATTAGGAAGCTTGAGAACCACGTGGTACTATGAAGTACAGTGAAGACAGCCTAGCTTCTGGCTGCTGCTGTGGCTCAGGCTGAATCCCATGTGCTGTGATCATGTGCTGGCTCATGGGTCTAAGATGCCTGTCAACTCAAACAAGCCAAGCTTTGCCAGTCCTTGGCAGCCCCACTGGTCCCTCTCCCTGGAAAACCCTCACCAGTCACCGTCAACTCCGAATCTTCTTTCCTAGCATGCCCCTTTAAGCCTTCCTCTTAGAGCTGATTTTTTTATACAGCATCCACGCCTGTGGAAACATTCACCAGGAATGTTTCTGGGGAAAGTAGAATCCTAAGACAAGCCTGGAGAGTCTAATGAGAAATTGAAATTTGTAATACTGGAGCCTGGGTAGTAGAGACAATACCCAGGAAGTTGCATTTTTATAAAGTGCCCAGGTATTCTTATTTTCACTAGTGCCTGCCCCCACCCCCAGGTGTAGTTGATGACTTCTTTGGCACTCCTGGCTTGTTTGGCATCTCTAGAACATCATATTATAATCCATCTGTTTACTTACCTGTCGAAAATCTTCAAGAAAAGAGATGTTCTGTATCCTTGTTGACTTCGTGTCAAGCACAGTACCTAATGTATGGTGGCATTTACTTGTTCCTTAGGGGCTGGTAGGGTTTTAATTTTTCTGTTTCTGGAAAAGCAATGCACAAATTTACTTCCCAATACAATAGCAGTAAGAAGTTGGACCTTTAGAAGATGATGATTAGCTTTGAGAAATCCATCCTCTGCCTTGGGAGACCACAGCAAGAAGTGCATGATGCTGAGGACACTGACTCTGTTAGTGCTTTGATCTTGGACTTTCTAGTATCTAGAACTATGAGAAATAAAATAATTTTGCTTATATATTAGGCTAAGGTACTTTGTAATAGCAGCAGGAATGAACTAAGACATGGTGGAGGGGTCCCTAATGATAGGTGCTCAATAGAAAATGGCAATATCCTGCAGCCCCTATATGTGGAAGGCCAAGGCAGGGAGATTTGTGTGTTTGAGTTCACAGCTAAACTCTGCTGAGAGAGAGAAATAGGAGGTCGAGGAGGAGGAGAGAGGAGAGAGGAGAGAGAATTCTCTCTGCTAGTGTTAACAGCCAATTATGTCATGCTATCAAACTCCAAAAAAAAAAACCCACTTTAATGCAGGATTAAATGTAAAATGCAAGGGGCTGACCCAGGGATGGAGGATGGTGAGATCCTATGGCACACTGCCCATCTCAGTGATTTTAACTTCTGCTGCTGATTAGGATTATTGGTACTGTGTGTCAGGGCAGCTTGTTGTTCTCTGCTGGAGACTATTTAAATTTTCTTTTAAGTTATCTGGAAGGCAAGCAGTTGGGTTCATTAACTACTTGTGACATTCACCATATGGGTCTTCAAGCTCTTTTGTTGAAGCCACTGTGTTTAGTCTTGGGGACCCCAGAGGGGTAGTTTTATGGGTCTTTAATTTGGACCCAGAGGAAGCACACAGCTGAGAATTTATTGCTCTGGGGGTGTTCTTCTAAAACAACACCTTGGAGTTTCTATGGCATGTGCTTACATCTTTCAATGCACAGGTGACCAGGATTTTCTAAGTGGGAATGTTCACCTTAGAAGAGAAAATTGGAAAAGTCACAATGCTATTAAAAGGTGCACTGTATGCAAAAAAGAGACACATTTTTGAGGGGACAACTTCAGAGTAAACAGAGATCCCAAGTCTCCCAATAAGAGAGGTTTCTCAGGACACCAAGACAGAGATCACTGTGGGAATGAGATAGAGCTAAGTCTATTATCCCAGTCTTAACAATATGAAACTATGCCTGTAAATCTCATTCAGGATGTTGTTTATAAACCAAATATTTGTTTTCTAGTAAGAGGCAGAAATGCTGTGGATCTGGATGGGAGTGGGGGTTGGGAGACACCAGGAGGAGTTGGAGGACGCAAAACTGTAATAGAATATGTTGTACGAAGGGGGAAAAAACTATTTTCAATAAAAGAAAAAAAAAGAATCCAAATGTAGCTGAGGGGAGGCCAAGGAATCCACATACACTGAGCAATATGGTAGAAATGGAGGCCTGAGTGAAGAAGGGTGCTAACTCAGGCTTTAAAGAGCTGGGTTTGAGTCACTGCTATTCCCTTTAGAAGGATTATAACAGAATGTCGGACTTGGCAGTTTATAAGGAAAGAGAATTTATTTCTCACAGTTTTGGAGGCTGAGAAATGCAGTTCTAAGGTGTCACCTCTGGTTAGGCTGCTCATGTTGTGTCATCCTGTGGTCGAAGTACAAGAGAACTTAAGAAAGGAAGGAAGGAAGAACCGGCTTAGCTTTTCACAACAAATTCTCTCTTGCGATAATGGCACAGCTCTCATGATGAAATCTCTTGTTAGTGTCCACTTCTCAACACTGCCTACACTAGGAATGAAACGTGTAACATCTGAGCTTTGAGGGGCACATTCAAACCTTAATATCTTCTTCTGGCATTGGCCACAAAACCCATCTGGCAAAGTTCCTTTAAGGATCAAGTAAGAAGCTCCATGTGGAAGAGCTAGGCATAGAGAGCACACGGGAGCTGAGAACAGTGGGTCTGCGATGGGTTGAACTTCAACCTCTGATACACAGTCCGACGGGACCTTTCAGAATCTGCAAGCTTCTGTCTCATTCCTGATTCCCTACACACCCTCTCCCACCGCTGTGCTTTCTGCAATTCTCACATCTCAGGCAGCTTCTTCTCTTCTGTAGCAGACCTCATTACCCACTTTACAGCAGAGGCTGCGGTTTTCCCACTCACCTCCCCAGTGTATTCTCTCTTCTTTTTGTTTACACGATCTTTGCCTTTCTGTCGTACTTAAAAGATTTATTTTTTTTTATTTTAGAACTGTACTCCTAACCTCAACTCACGCCATTTTCCCTTATCCATACGTTTAGTTAAACGTCACTGAAGCATTCAGCAAAGGGCCCACTGACCACTAAAGGGGTCACAAGAGCGTTGCAAAGTCCTTCCTTCTTTAAACGGAACTTCTTATCCCGCAGGCTTTCCCTTGGCTATCCTATGCCTCCTTGCCATCTTGATTAATTTCTATGCGTGTAAATTTGTAAACCTAACCTTTTTTCTCTCATGTTCTTGAAGTCTTCGTTGTAGTCTGCTGGTTGGACACTTCCACAAGAAATGTCGCAACCATCTGAAACTCAGGGTTGGTTGCTGCCCCACATTGTTTTTCTTCACACTGACTCTTTCTCTGATTTTTCTGGGATGGCCTCAGGAAAGGCCAGGGTCAAAGCCTGAGAGCCGTCTCAACCCTTTCTGGCTCTCTTGTTCTTTGACAACAAATGTCTGTTTCTTTCTTCTCCCTCTGGTATTTTATCCCTGTTCCTCTGATAGAGACCTATTAACAGCTTCATTTGGTCCCGGGAAGTGATAGAGCAGTGGTTCTCAACCTTCCTGATGCTGTGACCCATTAATACAGTTCCTCATGTGGTGGTGACCCCCAACCATAAAATTATTTCATTGCTACTTCATAACTGTAATTTTGCTACTCTAACGAATTGTAATGTAAATATCTGATATATGACCCACTATGGGGTGGAAACCCACAGGTTAAGAATCAATGTGTGGAGATAGAGGAAGGTTACTGGGAATCCATTTATATAGCTATGGGGAAGTTATCATCCATGCTGGGTGAGGCTTCCTTGGGTAAAGCAATTGTTTTGGGGTCGCCCATGCCCCAGTATGCAATGGCTTTTGTAAGCAAACAGTCTACACTCGTTGATTCCCTAACACAGACAGGTGGAATCATTATTCTGGTACTGTCATTGTCATTATTCTGGTACTGTCATTGGGGTTGGTATGTTGGATGCTTAGACTTTTGGTCATGTCTCCTTAGGAAAAATTAACACAGCTCTAGTGCTACAACTTGGTTATCTCCTTCCAAAACTGATCTTCAAAAATATAAACTAGAGAGATAGATCAGTTGGTCATGTGCTTGCCTTGTACATATGAGGATCTGGGCTTGATGCCATAGAATCCACATTAAAAAGCTAAATATATTACTGCTCTTTAGTTTGTATATATTATGGTTCCCAATTTCGTGGGCTTTTTATGGGTTTTGTTTGTGTATGTATTTGTTTCACATGTTTTTTTCTTTTTTTCCTTTGCCTGTTTGTTTTTCAAGGGATGGAAATGTAAGAGTGGGGAGGATCTGGGAGAAGATCAAGGGGAAAACACTTTCAGAATATATTTTATAAACAAATAGTTTCACTTAAAAATACATGAGATAGTGATGTATCCATACTGCAGAATATATAATATATACTGAGGAGAGTGAATGTACTTTATGTACATGTATGTTAAAATTCAATAAAAAGGCTTTTCAAAAGCCAAGAATCTTGGTACACATTTATAATCTCAGTGTTGGAGAGGCAGGGACAGGCAGATCTCTGGAACTCACTGGCCAACTAGACTAGCCTATCTGGTGATCTCCAGGCTAGCAAGACACTTTGTATGGAAAACTGTGGGTGATGCTGAGGAGTGACATTTGAGGTTGTCCTGCACATACCTGAGCACATTTATACACACACACACACACACACACACACACACACATCTACATGCATGTGAGCATACATGAACACACATACACAAATCTTATATTTTCATTTCTGTCACTGGGATAAACTACCCTGACTAAAACAACTTAAAGGTGACAGGGTCTATTTTAGCTCATAATTTCAGGTTTACATCCCATCATAGAAAAGAAGTCAAGGCAGCAGAAACTTAAAATAGCTGTGTCAAACACACAATCAAGAGCAGAGAGCTATGGATGTGTTCAGACTTACTATTCAGCTCACTTTCTCAGTACCAGAAACCCAGATGAGGCACTACCCACTTCAGGTGAAGCTGTCTCACATTAATTAAGGCAATCAAGGTAGATTTGACCACAGGACAACATGTACATTGAACCAGTTTTCCATTTCAGACTTCCTTGTTGTGAACTTGTTATTGGCTTTCTGTTTAGCCTTCCAGACTATGAGCCCAGCTAGGTGTGTGGTTTCAGCGTTCCTACTTGGTAAGTAAAGCAGACACAGGCTTGCAGCTATAGATAGGATCGCCCGGTGAACTGAATCAGGCAGTATAGTTTGGGGTATATGCTTAATTGGGTTTTATGAACTGTTTTAGACTTGTAAGCTCAGAGTTTTCATCAAGTTTGAAATGAGCAATCATTTCAGTATTAAATCAAGAGCAGGTAAACTATCTAAACAGGCTCATATTGCACACGGAAATAGAAGTCATTAAAAACCTCCCAACCAAAAAAAAAAAAAAAAAAA
>NW_022196913.1:39660396-39714223 GCF_008632895.1 Mastomys coucha | reverse complement strand
CTTCAGAGAAGACCTGATACCAACTTTCCTCAAACTATTCCATAAAATAGAAACAGAAGGAACACTACCTAATTCGTTCTATGAAGCCACAATTACTCTGATACCTAAACTATACAAGGAACCAGCCAAAAAAGAGAACATCAGACCAATATCACTTATGAATATCCATGCAAAAATACTCAATAAAATTCTTCCAAACTGAATCCAAGATCACATTAAAACTATCATTCACCACGATCAAATAGGCTTAATCCCAGGGATGCAAGGTTGGTTTAATATATGAAAATCCATTAATGTAATCCACTATATAAACAAACTCAAAGAAAAAAATCACATGATTATCTCCTTAGATGCAGAAAAAGCATTTGACAAAATACAACACCCCTTTATGTTAAAAGTATTGGAGAGATCAGGAATTCAAGGCCTATACCTAAACACAATAAAAGCAATTTACTGCAAACCAACAGCCAATATCAAATTAAATGGAGACATACTTGAAGCAATCCCACTGAAATCGGGGACAAGACAAGGATGCCCACTCTCCCCATATCTATTCAATATAGTACTTGAAGTGTTAGCTAGAACAATAAGACAACAGAAAGAAATCAAGGGGATACAATTTGGTAAAGAAGAAATAAAGGTACCATTATTTGCAGATGATATGATAGTATACATAAGCAACCCCAAAAATTCTACCAGAGAACTTCTCCAGCTGATAAACAATTTCAGCAAAAGTGGCCAGATATAAAATTAACTCAAATAAACCAGTAGCCTTCCTTTATACAAAGGATAAACAGGCTGAGAAAGAAATTAGGGAAACAACTTCCTTCAGAATAGCCACAAATACAATATCTTGGGGTAACTTCTTAATGGATTTTTCAAGAGTTTTATGAAGACAAATCTAGAGCTGTCATGACCCCAGGACTAGCTAAGCATCCCACCTCCCCTTGTGTCATGACCCCAGGGCTAGCTAAGTATCCTACCTCCCCTTCTTGTGTCTTTGCAGAATGTTACATCTATTTGAGCTTATCCCACCAAACTTTTAGTAAGCTGACATCTTTTCTGTTTCTGCCTGGAGTTGTTCTGGTTACTTGGGGTTTCTGTGCTTCCAAGCAAATTCTATTAACATTTTTTCTAGTTCTGTGAACAGTATTACTGACTTTTGATGGGGTTTGTGTGAACCTGTAGACTGTTTTCAGTCACATAGCCAGTCTTACAGTATTAATTCTGCCAATCAATGGCATGAGAATCTTTCAGTCTTCTGTCACCTTCAGATTTCTCTTTCATGAGTTAAAAGTTTTCATTGGTGAAGTCTTTCACATCTTTAGATTTATTTTGAAATATTTGTTGTACGCTATTGGGACTGGGATTCTTTTCTCAGAAAGTCAATTATTGACATCAATGAAGGTTACTGATTTTAGTATGTTGATTGTATATCTTGTCTTAGTTAATTTTCTATTACTGTATGGCAATAGACACTAGGACTAAAGGAACTTGTAGAAGGAAGAGTGTATTTCGGTTTTGTGTTTTTCAGAGGATTAGAGTCCACAATGGCTGAATAGAGGTGGCAGATGGCAGGAACAATAGCTGAGAGTTCACACCTTGAATATGTTTAACATTTGTCTGAAAGTGTTTATCAAGGTCTAATGATTTTGAATCTTTTAAATATTGGGGTCAGGTCATTTAAAAACAAGAATAATTTGGCTCTTTCCCTTTTCTATTTGTAATTCTTTTGTTTCTTTTTCTTTTCTTATTTTCTTATTGCTTTAGCTAAGAATTCAATATTTAATAAGATTGGAGAGAATGGGTACTTTGACTTATTCCCGATTTTAGAAGTAATGTTTCAAGTTTTCCCTGATTCATAAAATGTTGACTATAGCTTTGTTGTATAAGGTCTTTATTATGCGGAGATACATTCATTTCTTATTCAAGACTTTATCATAAATGATGTTGAACTTTGTCAAAGGCCTTTCCTACATTTATTGAGATGGTATATAATTTATGTTCATGGGTCTATTTGTATGCTGTATTACATTTATTGATGTGAGTGTATCTAAACACCCTTGCATTCCTGAAATGAAACCCACTTGATCATGGTGCATATATAGCCTTTTTAATGTGTTTTATTTACATCTATTTTTGTCAGGAAAATTGGCATATATCTTTATTTTTTCTGCTTTATACTTACTTGGTTTTAGTCTGGACAGCCTATGGGTGAAAATATGGTGTTGAAGTTACTCAGAGTTTTGGTCCTTTTAAGTCTATTAGTGTTTGTTTTATGAAATTGAGAATCCCAATGTTCATTGCATGAATATTTACAATTGTTATAGTTTCTTGAAGACTTGTTCTCTTCAATAAATAATGCCCTCAACCTCTCATTCCTAATTTTAGGTTCACATGTATTTCAGCAGTCAGGATAACTATGCCTAACTGTTTTCAACTCCTATTTGCTTGATACACTAAAATTGGCTCTAATATTGTAACTATCATTTCCTGTCAGTCTTTGCCAGTGACGTGTGTTTATTGACAACAGATAGTTGGATCTTCAAAAAAGAAAATCTACTCAGCCAATCTGCACCTTCTAGTGGGATATTTACGACTAACCACATCCAAGGTGTGTGTGTGTGTGTGTGTGTGTGTGTGTGTGTGTGTGTGTGTGTGTGTGTAATTCTGTGTTGATGTCAGAAGTCAATTCAAGGTATTGTTTTGAGACATGATATCTCACTGTGACCTGAGCCTTATTGAAATATATCATTCTGGATTTTAATATTTCTGCTGAGAGGCCTTGTTTTGTTTTGATATGGTTGCTTTTGTGATTGGCATTTTTCTTTTTTGGTTTTCAAAACAGGGTTTCTCTAGCTGTCCTGGAACTCACTCTGTAGACCAGGCTGGCCTTGAACTTAGAAATCCACTTGCCTCTGCCTCCCAAGTGTTGGGATTAAGGCATTTTTTCTACTACAGCATTTAATATTGTTTTTATTTATTAAGAAGTAATATGTCATGGAGAGATTCTTCTCTGTTTATAAGTGGTTGGGTTCTAAATGCCTCTTGTGTTTGCATATATATTTCTTTCCCCCAGATTGAGGGACTTTTCTTTCATTTTCATGTCGCTATTTTTATTTTATTTTATTTTTATTGAATATTTCCCTTATTTACATTTCAAATGTCATCCCCTTTCCTGGTTTCCCTCCCTCCCGAAAACACCCTATCATATCCCCTCTCCTCCTATGTTTATGAGGGTGTTCCTCCACCCACTCACCCACTCGCACCTTCTCGCCCTTGATTCCCCTACACTGGGGCATCTATCAAACTTTCATAGGACCAAGGACCTCTCCTTCCATTGGTGCATGACAAGGCCATCCTCTGATACATATGCAGCTGGAGCCATGTGTACTCCTTTGTTGCTGGCTTAGAGTTCTGGGTGGGGTCTGGTTGGTTGATATTGTTGTTCTTCCCATGGGATTGCAAACCCCTTCAACTCTTTCAGTCCAGGGAGTTTTCCATGTTTTCATTAAGAAGATTTCTTTGTCGTCAGTTTTCAGAGCAGGTGCTACTTCTACCTAATGGACCCTTATGCTTGCCCATTGGCGACATCCCAGTTGGTTTTATCTATTGATGATGCTTTCCATTGGCATTTTCACTTAACTCATTTTCTTCATTCTCAACAGTTTTGTAATTTTTAAAATTTTTACCTCCTTTTCTTTGCTAGTTTCCTAGTCCATGGTGCTGACTTCCATATCGACATTTCCAATCATCTCCTATATGTTGATGACTTTCTTCTCTGGGTCCAGAATTGATCTCCTTACTTTGTTCATCTGCTTGTTAATATCTTCTTTGACATCATTGATAGCTTTTAGAAGTAAACTTATGAATTCTTCACCTGATATTTTACCCGTGTTAGTATCCCTGGATATCTGAGAAACACTGAAAAAAATGAAGTGAGTTATTCTAAGTTCAGTGTGGGTTTCTGAAAATAATGGTATAAAATGAAATCACAAGTCTCTCAGTACATTTCCTACATGAGCAGTGTTTCATGACTTTACAAAGTTACAGAAATTCTTATTTTTAAGTTAGAGTATAGAATTTATTTTGGAATTTTATTATTATTATTATTATTATTATTATTATTATTATTATTATTATTATTATTATAGTGCTGAAGATCTAACCTGCTAGTAAGTGTTCTACACCCCAACCCAGCACAACTACTTAATTAATCAAAACTAATTTAATTAATAAAAAATGTAAAGTCCCTGAACAATGTCAATTTCTACTTATGTTACTCTTAGTTTCTTTTCTTAATTATGTCTTAGTTTCTTTTCCTGTCACTGTGATAAAGACACTCTGGCAAAAGCAGCTGAAGGTAGATTGGTATTATTTTATTGGTGGGACAGTCAATGGAATTAGGAACATAGGTCACATCATCTGCACAGTCTGCACAGAAGAAGAGAGCAATGAGTGCATACACGTTACCACGTTGCTCCCCTCCTCTCCACATTTACTCAGCAAAGGATGCCAGTCAGGAAGAGATGCTGCCAACAATAGGCTGGTCTTGCCACATTTGTTAACTTAGTAATCAAGAAATCCTGCCCCCCTTACGCCAGCGCATGTCCTGAGCCCATCTCCCAGATGTTTTTCAGTTTTATTAATGATCAACACTAACCATCACAGTTATACATAAGCATAATTGCTATTTTACATATGCACAAATATAAAGTTCTATTTCATACATGAAAACCCTTTTACAAAAACCAGTTTAAAATGAAATAAAACTGTCCCATTGGAGTATGTGAATGGCAAATTCTTCTAAAGGATTATTTAAAGGTTTGAAGCCAAATGTGAAGGCTAACATTAAGCTTGATAAAGGTTTAATAAAGTTGGAAGCAAGTGGTCCCTGTAACCCTGAATAAATACACTCTTCCTCCTACACCTCCCTTTCCTCCCACAAGGTTGCTTTTTTCTCTTCTGCCACTCACACACACACATACTTTGCTTAGGAAGCAACAAAAGCCAGTGGTTCCCAAACCTGGCTGGTGATTAGAATCACCCAGGGACTTTTAAAAACTACCACGGCCTGGGTCTCACCCCCAGAGATTTCAATTAAATTGGATTTAGAGCCACTATATTAAGCAATTCAACTCACCAGGCTAGAATTTTACACAAAACATTCAATTATGCAAAGTACATCTCTCTATAATACATCTGCTCCTCTCCTCTATCTCCCATCTTCCTTTTGGAGTCTGTAATTTGGGCAGACTTTTCACAGGCTTCACCTTTGCTCCAATTCCCATGAACTAATTGTGTAAACTTGAAGGAGTTACTTAATTTTGGTATTGCAATTTTCATCTGTGAAGCAAATAATAATCCCACCATATTTTGCAGAGCTGCTGTGAGTATCAAATTAAATTATACATGTGAGTAAAACACAAAGCAATTTACCAACACTAACTATTATGAGTCTTCCTGCTCAAGATCATCATATGGTGTTTGGATTACATCCACATGTGTTTTTATGTATTAAGATTGCTGCAATTTCCTGTTTTTCTTTCTCTTTTTAATGTGTGCTTATATAACTGAACTCTCAGCTCAATGAAGACAAATTAGGGGCAAGAGGCAAAATTTACATTTCTTCAATATATCTTACTTTTCTTGTATCTGAAGCCATTGTAAAAAATTAAGAAAACAGAAATATAATCTTCAATTTTAAAGTTCTCTTCTAATACAGGATGTTAATTAAGAGGTTCTGCTCTCTCACATGTAAACTATGACTTGTAGAATACATACCCAGAAGAATGTTTATTTAAAATTTTATCATATATATACAAATATTTTGCATATATACATATATATATATGCAACACACCTGTGCCTGGTGCCCATAGAAGTCAAAAAAGAGGGCTTCAAATCCCCTGGAACTGAAGTTACAGATGGTTATGAACCACTATGTGGGTACTTGGAATTGAACCAGAGTCCTCTGCAAGAGCAACAAGTTATGTTAATCACTGAGCCATCTCTCCAGCCCAGAACATTTTGACATAGTACTCTTTGATCTTTGCCACCAGCACTCTCACTTTGATGGTTCAGCCTACTGACTCTTGTCTCAGCATTTGAGGAGAGGAAAGTGTCAGGATCTAAAGCAGAAGTAACCAAATCTTCTTTATTTGAATTAATTTTTATCTTAATTTAAAATAGCTATGCACACTTATGGGCTGATGTAATAAGGTTCTAGGACATATTGGGTATATTTATCAGTTGAGGATAATTGGTGTATCTATCACATTAGACACATCATTTCTTTGTTTGGGGAATGTTCAAAGTTCTCTCTACTAGTGATTTTGATATAATCATTTAATTGTTACCAACCATAAAGAAGGCCATCATGCTGTATGTTAGAAATTATTCTTCATAGTTAATGCTAGAAGTTATTGTTCCTACTTAACTAGACTTTCTACACTCTAAGTACTCTTTGTCAATCACACATTCCCTCACATCTGTTTTCTAGTTCTTGGCAATCAATGTTTTGGCTTCCACACAGAAGTGAGGACAGGCCTGTTCTTTATCTGGCTTATTTCACTTAACATAATGTTCTCTGGTTCCACACATTTCATCATACACAACAGGATTTAATTCTTTTTAACTTCTTCCTTCTGTATAAGTATGTCCAGTTTCCTAGAATCATCTGTTGAAGAGGAGAGGCTTTAAATTTTTTTCAATACATGATCGATCCTACTATGGATGTTGTTGAAAATAAGTTATCTATAGAGATGAAGTCATCTTCTGATTCTCTATAGTGTTCCATTGATTTGTATGTCTGCTTTTTACACCATGCCATGGTGTTTTTGTTTCTACTACTTTATAGCATGTTTTGAAGTTAGGTTTTATAATGTCTGCAAATTTCTTTTTTTTTCTTACTATTTATGTGGCATTTAGAATCATTTGTGTTCTATACCAGTGTCAGTAGTATTTTTTCCATTTTTTGTAAAGAATGCAAGTGGTATTTTGACAGTAAAAACACATCAACACTGCAAGAATGTTAATATTAGTAAAGCAACATCTTCCAGTGATGGTATTTGGATGACATAAAATATGTCAACATCTTTGAACAAAGTGTGTGTGTGTGTGTGTGTGTGTGTGTGTATGTCACAACAATGTTATCATCCTTTTGAGATGTGTATAGATAACACTTTGGCTGTATTTAACAATATTAGTTCTTCCAGTTCATGAACATAGGATATCACTTGTGTGTGTGTGTGCATGTGTGTGTTGTCTTTATTTTCATTTATTTTTTATTTTTTTATTTTTATTGATTTAAGTTTTATTGCATTATGATGAGAAAGATATATGATTTCAATTTATCTGAATTTGTTAACATTTAAAAGCATATTTTAAGTAAATAGAATTAAATCACATTCTTGCTTCCCTTTTGTACCCCAACTGCTCCCAGAGACCCCCTTCAATACCTACAATACCTTTTTTGTCATTTTCTTTAAAATTTATAAAATATTATAACAATGAAAATTAGTATTATAAAAGTTGTTTGATATAAAACAACAATCAATTTAACAGGCTTATATGGATGCTTGTCTGTAGCAATACTGAAAATACATAGCTTTTTCTCAATATAAATTTTAAATAACCACAAACATATTGACTGTATGTTTTAAAATAATACATCACTAATATTTTTTAAAAATGAACATATATATAAAGTCTTTTTGTTTGTTTGTTTGTTTGTTTTGTATTTAGTAGAGCTTAAAATCTTGGCTCTTACTGTGATACAAGCCCAAAATAAGAACAATTTTTAGACATTGGATTTCACTGTAATAAGGCTGTCCTTCAATGACCCTCACATCACCAAAGGATTTTACCTCCATCATAGCTAAGCTGAGAGTTGACAGTTCTGCTGTGCCAAGGAATGAATTGTAGGCATGATTTTTGGATACAGACTTTCTGTTATGGTCAAAGCTATTTGACTTGAGTGAGTGAGTGACTTTTTTCTTAGCCCACAGAGAACAGCTTACATTCATTTAAGAAATGCTGTGTGTATTAAGATGTTCTAACCATAAAGTCATTCACCAACTGTTTCAATGAACAATGGTTCTGCTTGGAGGGTGGCACAGACATTAGGAGAGGGCAAGGATCTGGTTCATTAGCTGTGATGAAACATATTCATCTCAGAGAAAGAGTAACTTATAACTTCAAACTTGATACAATAGTTACAAACATCAAGCAAAGTATTCCATCTCTCTTTGTTGTTCTCTTACAAGCCACCTCCCAAGTTAATTGTCTTACATTTCTTTTGGCTTTATAGATACTTTTGAAATATGTAAGCTGTTCTGAAAAACATAGTATAGTGTAAAAACATAAAATAATCAATACTACTAAAAGAGAGGCTGAGATAGGAAAAGCAAGAATTCAAGACCATTATGTGGTACACAGCAAGACACTGTCACATACAAACAAGCAGAAAGTGCATAGGGATTGTTCAATATTGGACCTATTTCCCCAATTACAAGATTAGAGACACCATTGGATGACAGTCAATAAATTTCTAATTCCTCATATTTTTGGATTTCAATTGATTAGAATATGTTGGTGATATTAATTTTCATATTAAGATATTAAGAAAATGTAATTGTTACATCCTGTTGTTTTTGTTGAAAGAGGTGGAATTAGATTTGTGTGGGTTTGTTGAAAGATTACTCTCTTGCTTCTTCTAGGGTGTAGTTTTGCTCCTTATGTTGGTGTTTTCCATCTATTATCCTTTGTAGGGCTGGATTTGTAGAAAGATATTGTATAAATTTGATTTTATCATGGAATGTTTTGTTTTCTCCATCTATGGTAATTGAGAGTTTTGCTGGGTATAGTAGCCTGGGCTGGCATTTGTGTTCTTGTAGGGTCTGTATGACATCTGCCCAGGATCTTCTAGCTTTCATAGTCTCTGGTGAGAAGTCTGGTGTAATTCTGATAGGCCTGCCTTTATATGTTACTTGACCTTTTTCCTTTACTGCTTTTAAAATTCTTTCTTTGGTAAGTGCATTTGGTGTTTTTATTATTATGTGACAGGAGGAATTTCTTTTCTGGTCCAGTCTATTTGGAGTTCTGTAGGCTTCTTGTATGTTCATGGGCATCTCTTTCTTTAGGTTGGGGAAGCTTTCTTCTATAATTTTGTTGAAGATATTTGCTGGCCCATTACATTAGGAATCTTCACTCTCTTCTATACCTATTATCCTTAGGTTTGGTCTTCTCATTGTGTCCTTGATTTCCTGGATGTTTTGGGTTAGGAGCTTTTTGCTTTTCGCATTTTCTTTGACTGTTGTGTCAATGTTTTCTAAGGTATCTTCTGCCCCTGAGATTCTCCCTTCTATCTCTTGCATTCTGTTGGTGCTGCTTGCATCTACGACTCCTGATTTCTTTCCTAGGTTTCCTGTTTTCTATCTCCAGGGTTGTCTCTCTTTCTGATTTCTTTATTGTTTCTATTTCCACTTTTAGATTCTGGGTGGTTTTGTTCATTTCCTTCACCTGTTTGATTGTGTTTTGCTGTAGATTTTTAAGGGACTTTTGTGTTTCCTCTTTAAGCTGTTTACCTGTGCTCTCCTGTATTTCTTTGAGGGAGTTATTTATGTCTTTCTTAAAGTCCTGTATCTTCATAGGAAGTGATTTTAGATCTGAATCTTGCTTTTCCAGTGTAATGGTGTGTCCAGGACTTGCTATGGTGGGAGAATTAGGTTCTGAAGATGCCAAGTAACCTTGGTTTGTGTTGTTTATTTTCTTAAACTTGTGCCCCACCCCCCACCATCTGGTTATCTCTAGTGCTACCTGCCCTTGCTAAATCTGACTGGAACCTGTCCTTTCTGTGATCCTGGTTGTGTCAGAGTCAAGCTGTCTCTGTGACTCTGTGATTCTGGGATCCTGTGATCCTGGACTTGTTAGAGCGCCTGAGAGTGGAGCTTCCTCTGGGTGTTGTGGGACTGGTTGCAGAGTTTGCATTCAAGGTCTGCTCAGGGCACTGTCCCAGACAGACTGGAAGGAACCAGTGCCACTGGGCTGGTGTAGTTCCTGTGTGCCTTGGTCCTGCTTGTCCCAGTTACTCCCAGTGTTGGGATAGATGTTGTGTTCTCCTCATCTCTGATCCTGGGTGTGTTGGAGCACCTGTCAGTGGAGATTCCTCTGGGTGTTGTGGGACCAGAGTTTGCGCCTAAGGTCTGTCGTGTGTCCTCTTTAAATTCTTTCATTATTCTGCATTTTCATTGTAGAATTCATTTATTTCCTTGGTTAATTTATTAATAGAAAAACTTTATAGCCATTGACAATAGGATTGTCTTCTTAATTTCTCAGTGATTTTGTTCTTTAGTAGAACAGGGTTTCATCTGGGGATGTGGGTGTGCCTTTGTGGGGTGTCTGTGTCTTTGTGTTTGTTGTTTCTGTATCTGCAATCTTACTAAATCCATCTATCAAGTATAGTAATTTATAGCGAAGTCTTTGTGTTTTTCTATATATAAGTTCACGTTGTGTATAAAAAGATTATTTGAACACCTGTTTTTGCTGTTTGGGGTGTCTTATTTCTTCAGCCTTCATTACTGTTAAGGCTGAGACGTCCAATATATTGAATAAGAATGGTAAAAGTGAACATTTATCTCTTGTTCCTACTCTTAGAACAAATGATGTCAGCTTCTCACCATTAGACATCATATAATTTATTTGTTTGTCATATGTAGCTACTACTATGTCAAGGTACATCCTTAGATAGCTAATTTTCTAGTGATTTTCATGGTGGAATGTTAAATTTAATCATTTTTATTTATTGAAGTATTTGTTTTACCCCTAACTCTGGTGGCAGATTTTGTTATAGTTATTAATTTGTGTCCCTGGATTAAGTCCCACTTGATCATGACCTGGAGTCTTTTTTTGTTTGTTTGTTTTTTGTTTTTTGTTTTTTGTTTTTTCAAGACAGGGTTTCTCTGTATAGCTCTGGCTGTCCTGGAACTCAGACCAGGCTGGCCTCAAACTCAGAAATCCACCTGCCTCTGCCTCCCAAGTGCTGTGGGATTAAAGGCGTGCGCCACCACTGCCCATCCGAGTCTTTTTTTTATGCCATTTAATTTTTATTTGCTTCCATTTTATTGAGAACTTTTACATCTTGGTTCGTTCCTCAGGGATACTGGTCTATATATCGTTTTATTGTATCCTTGTATAATTATAGAATAGGTGTGACCTGGTTTTACAGAAAGAGATTGGAAAAGTTCCTTCCCTTTAAATTACAGTGTTGATCAGACTTTCAAATGCATGTGACCAAACACCCAAGCAAAGCAACTTAAAGGAAATGGTTAGTCTATCATGGCTGGGAAGGTTTGGTGGAGTGAAACTTCTTGGTGGTCAGTAAACATAAAATAGAGGAATACAAGAAAGGACCAAGGCATGATACATGCCCCTGTGATGGTTATTCCTAGTTGTCAACTTAGCAACATGTGAAATGAACTCCAATGCAGAAATGGGGTTGGGGGAGAAACAAGGGGACAACTGCAATCCATATATTGAGGCTGGACGACACAGGCTCCTGATTTGGTTCCTGATGTGGGATGACACATGCTCTTGAATCAGATCTTGAGGCATAGTAGCCACGAAAAGCTTAGGTCCAGGCATGCTTTAATCCTAGAAGACTGAGGCAAGCAGATCTCTGAGTTGAAGGCCATCCTGGGACAGAGCAAGTTCCAAATCCAGGCATGGTGGTACACACCTTTAGTCTGGGCCACACCTTCTGCTGGAGGCCTACATAAAGATGGTGGAAGAAGGAAGACTCATTCTTCTTTGCCTGCTTGCACTTACTTCAGCACATTTGTTGGAACCTACTTCTTCAGGATTCCAGCTTATACAGAAGACCAGCTGAAACAACTAGCCTTGTAGGACTGAGCAACTACTACAGTCTTGGACTTCCCATTCACAGCTGCCCGTTGTTGGGTTAGTTGGAAATTATTACAGTATATTCCCTTAGTTATATAGAAACATCCCATGAGTTCTGTGACCCTAGAGAACCCTAACTAATACATCCCAATGTATTCTACTTCCTCCAGAGGCTCCACCTCTCAATGACATCATCGCATAATGATGACTCATCATCACATAATGATGACTGATCATTTCATAATGATGACTCAGCATCGCCTAATGATGACTCATCATTGTGTAATAATGACTCATCATCGTGTAATGATGACTCCATCAATGGATTACTCTACTGAGTAGGTCGCGCCCTTAGGATCTAGTTGACTCTAGAAATACTCCACAGATACTCCAGCACACGCTTTCCAACCAAGCTGACAAGTAAAGCCATGCAAGCACTATGGGACAGTTTTAAGTGAACCAGCATGAGTTATTTTCTAATCAATGTCTGGTAAAGTTCAGCTTTGAAACCACCCACCTCTATGCTTTTCTCTGTTGGAGACTTTTTATTACTAGCTCTATATCATTGCTAGTAGGCAGTTTAGCTTTTCTACATCCTCATGGTCCTGTAGGTCAGATGTATTCATAAATGGATTCATTACCCTAAGTTTTCCAACATGGGAATGGTGTGCAGTTTCTCCTGAGGTAGAATTGAGGTAGAAAAGACTAGACACCGCCTTATTGATTTGCTTAAAGCACTGCTTGCACTGACTATATGCCAAGTGGGATTTCACTTCCTACCTGAAACAGAATAACCTGGAGAAAGAGCTGAGACTTTGGGCTGTTGCCATTATCAACCCTCTGACAGCCACATATGCTTCTATAAAATCTTGCTTGCTTGCCCACCACACCTTGTAGTTTTAAAATATAAAGTGAGAGTACAGACTGAAACCAGGATCAAGGCCTTTCAGGAGCTAGCTGGCTTTGGCCCACCAATGACATCTCTCTTCCACTCTCATTGCTTCCCAGGAAGTTTCCCTCATGGCTCCTAACAGTTCACTAATGATCTTTTTCTTCTGTGACATCAATGTACTGTGTGCTTTTTCATCTCTGATTTTGTTTATTTAGGTCTTCTCTCTTTTTATCTGTGTTAATCTAAAAATATGTATTGGCTCTGGGTGTATCTGGTTACAGATGCAGGGCAACTAACACTCTCTATGGGTTGTGTGAGGATCATGTCACTCATGAGCCCACCTGGTACATGAGTTAAGGCTTGTTTGGTGTCTGGCTGAGGTGTTAGTATCTGAGAATTGCCTGGGGCTCAGGCTACAGTAATAAACCAAGGTGAAACACCTTACATTGTCTGCATGAAGCACAGCTGACTTTTTACGGTTTCTTGGGTAAGAGAGACTCACCTGCCCCAGGTGATCTTCCCAGGGCTGAGGGCAAGTGGGAGGAATTTCTGAGTTTCTAGGAGCCTTGGGATGACACAAGGAGCTGCTTACTTCATCTGCTTCCTTGTACTTCTTTGGCCTGAGTTGCTCAGAGAAAGCTGCCCAGCTATGTTCTGGAGCTGAGGGACACATGCTCCGGGCCACCTTGCTGCTTCTTGAGGCCAAGGATAGTGTTTTGGTGTCTTGGGCACTAAGAAGGTAATGGAGGCCAACTGGCTGTTTTCGGGGAGTCTCTGCAGTTCAGTAATGCAAGGCAAATTACTTAGGTACTTTCCAGACCTGGGAGGGAGGGTGAAGCTTCCTGGATGCCTCACATATCAGGTCAGTTGAGCTGCTAGAAAGCTGCCCAGTTACTTTGCAGGACCCTGAGTAGGATGGTTTGAGGAAAGGTGCAATGTGGGCTGCTTATTCTCTGGGGTGTTATAATACTCTGATAACCAGGCTGTCTTCACACTGGGACTAGGGCCTACGAGCCCCTCAGGATTTTCCAAGAGCAAATGTTTGGGTGTCTGAGGAAGGAGGGAGAGACTGGCCTCTTGACAAAGGTTGACCTCAGGGGACAGAATAAAAGATGCTTTATGATAAGCTCCTTCTCTATAAGGCCCCTGTTTTTCCATGTACTGTAGCATCTCTGCCACATTTCAGCAGCACACTGCTTCAAATTCTTCTGTGAAGTATGATCCACACCCTGCCTCCCCCAACCTCCCCCCAACCTCCACCCTCCCCCCCATCCCGCTCCCGCCAGCCTGTTCTTTTCTGTTGTGGAGAAAAGCACTCCAGATACCTGTGGTCAGGCACCTTGCTAATGTCAAGGTGTTACTTGGTTGTTACTATGTTTTCTAAAAGTCTAATCCCAGAGTGGGCAAAAGGATCTGGAGCATGGATAAAATAATTGTCTCCTGAGAGGCTCTGCCGGAGCCTGACCAATACAGATGTGGATGCTTGCAGCCAACCATCGAATTGGAGGAGTTAAGGGAAGGACTGAAGGAGCTGAAGGGATTTGCAACACCATAGAGGAAAAAAACCAACTATATCAACCAACTAGACCCCCCAGAGTTCCCAAGGACTAAACCACCAACCAAAGAGTTCGAATGGAGGGACCCATGGCTCCAGCTGCATACGTAACAGAGGATAGCCTTATCTGGCATCAATGGGAAGGGAGGCCCTTGGTCCTGTGAAGGCTTGATGCCCCAGTATAGGGGAACGCTAGGATGGTGAGGCAAGAGTGGGTAGGTGGGTGAGGGAGCACCCTCATAGATGCAGGGAGAAGAGGGGATGAAATTGGGGGTTGGCAGAGGAGAAACCAGGAAGGAGGATGACATTTGAAATGCAAATAAATAAAATAACCAACAAAAAAAGTCTGTCCAGAAACCACAGAGGACATGGAATTTTCCCATCTCTAGGCAAGAAAAACAATTTGTGTAGGTTTAGAAAAGTGGTGAACAGAGAGAAGATGGTGCTGTGAGCTGGGTAAGACACCAAAGAGAGGCTGTGGGGCAGCTGCTAGGCTGAGGAGCAAGCTTGAACAACTCCCAGCAGTGCAAACAAAACTGGGGAAACATAGATGGCCCTGGGCCCTGAGGAAGCTTTCCTGCTGGGATGGAGATATTCTCCATGGCAACATGTGAACACATGAACAAAGAAGGCATTCCCCTGTGATTCTCCAGGCCTTGCCACTGTATACAATTCTGAAGCCATTCACAACTTCCACCATTTAAGAAGCAGAAGCTCATAAAGACTGAGATCAGTGTGTCTTAATGGCTCAGGAACCACTGAAAATAAAATTGTTTAAGGAATCAATAAACATTCTATTTCTTGTATACTTGGGAATGCAGGTACACACACACACACATATATGTATATATAGTATTTATATTATATATATACATTGTACATATATTGTGTATATATATTTTGTGTGTGTATATATATATATATTATATTTCACATCCCACAACTCATGCTATTTTCTTCTAGCAATTAAATTATATTTTCTTCTCTTCTCTAGAAAGAAACATGCCCAGAAATCACCTTGGCGCTCCTCTTAGTAACCGTGCTAACCAGAGGGTCCTAGTATTAGATATAAAGAAAATGCCACTCTTAGAGATATCAAAGGGGCAAAACAACCTTGCCATGAAGAGAGCACATACACATGCCTTGTTCATAGATGTCAAAACACTCTGTGTGTCAACCAAATAACATATTGCTGAAGGCTGATATACAAATGTTAACAGTCTTACATTGTCAGTAGGGTTTTCCTTTTTTTTTTTTTTTCTGGTACAAGGGTTGATGTACAGTTTTATGGTACATTAAGAATTATAAAACTAATGGTATCTTATTAACAATGACAAAGTGACATGATGAGAGCGCTGGCTAGTAATCTTCACAGCAAGGCACGGCTGGGATGTTTTCAATGACTCTTAAAAAGAAAGCAATCCGGAGCTCCTCATGTGTAGCCTGGAGCATACACCCTCCGGGAAACATGAGCTTTTAATTCCCGTGAGAAGGAAGATAAAAATTGTCAAATAAACGAGGACAGCCACTGAAAAAGAAAGCTGCTTGGAGCAGATAATTGCCTCTTATTCGTCATCCCATCCTTCCTTCTTTGCCCTTCTTCCTGTCAGCGATGCAGCTGAGATGTCTATTAATAGATGCTGATCAGTGACACAAGAGCAGCTGTCTTGCAACATTGGGGACAAAGCTACCTGGTAAAAAGTCGAGTTAGATGATGGAAGAGGCTTGAGTTCTTGATGAATCTCAAGAGCATTATTTCTAGGGTCTGCCCACCTTTTCCTTGGGAGAGAGATAATCCATCTTAAGTCCCAGTGATTAAGATTTTTGAAACTGAATTCCTTCCCAGTCAAACATAAGAACAGAGCTATGATTACCTAATATTTTATCCACAGTATACTTGCAAGTAGATCATTGTTAGCGATGGTGGAGATAAAGGCTCTTGCTGGAAGGTTCTTTTGGTAATTATGAAAACTTTTGGCCAAGCCCTTATCAGATCGGGTCGTATCATCCCTGCCTGCCTTTGAGATGAGGGTTTTGAATAACTCATGCCAGGACTTGTGATGGGATCCATCAGGGGCTTGCCTTTGCTTTATACCTGAACTATAAAGATGATCTCTCCATGGGCACTATCTGTAGACATCTTCTCAAGGCTCGATTATAGGAGCATGAAGTAATATATGACAATGTATATACCTCTGTAATCAGTCACATAGAGAGCGAAAGGGGACATTTAATGAGAAAGCCAGTAATTGCCAGTGCTACCTTGCCCACCCTCACTTCAAAAGTTATTGATTTGCATGTCCCTATTTTCCAAGAATGGTGAACATTTCTCTTTTTTTGAGATATTTCTTAGCCATTTCCTTTCAAAAATGTTCCATTCAGGTTCCTGGCCCAGTTTTTGAATGGGTCCTGTGTTTTTTGTTTGTTTGTTTGTTTTGAGTTCCTTGTAAATTCTGGATCTCAATCCTCTGTTAGATATATAGCAGGCAAAGATTTTCCTGTATTGTAGGCTGATTCTCTCTCTCTGTCTCTGCCCCTTTCTCCCTCCCTTTCTTCCCCCACCCCCTGAGTACGCCTGGCTGTCCTGGAACTCACACTGTAGACCAGACTGGCCTTGAACTCAGATTCTCCTGCCTCTGCCTCCTGAGCGCTGGGATTGAAGGTGTGCACCACCATCACCTGGCCAGGTTGAATGCTTCTTTATTTGTGCAGAGGCTTCTCAGTTTCATGAGTTCCCACTGCTGTGTTGTTGGCCTTCACTCTCAGGAGAACTGAGTTCCATTGAGGAAGTCCTTTCTTACACCTGTATCAGGCACGACACTGCCATGTTTTCTTCCAATAGCTTCAGGTTCCACATTCAAGCGTTTGATCCCTGTGAAATTAGTTTTTGTGCAAGGTTCAATTTCATTCTTCTTTCATGTGGACATCCAGTTTCCCCAGCACCATTTGTTAAAGGAGCTTTCTTTTCTCCAGCTAATGGTTTTCAGTATCTTTGTCAAAAATGAAGTGGGTAAAGTTACTTACACTCATGTTTGGGTCTTAATCATTGGTCTGCATGCCTCTGTTTGTGCCATACTATATTATTTTTATCACTATGGCTCTGTAATTAGAATCCCTCCAGTATTGTTCTTTTGTTGTTGTTGTTTTGTATTGCTTTAGGACTATTTGTATATACAGGGTCTTTTGTGGATTCATGTGAATTTTACGATAATATTTTCTATTTCTATGAAGCATGAGATGGGAATTTTGGTTGACATTGTAGTGAATCTGTAAATAGCTTTTGGTAAAATGGTTATTTTCACGATGTTTACCCAACCAATGTGTGAGCATGGGATCTCTTTTCATTTTCTAAGCTGTTTCTCTACCTCTTTTTTCAGAAGTTTAACATTTTTATTGTAGAGGTCCTTTACTTCCTTAATGAGGTTAATTTCTATTTTTTTTTTGAGTCTGTTATGAATGGAAGTCTGTCTATGATCTCCTTCTCTGTATATTTGCTGTTGATGTGTAGGAAATCTGTTGATTTGTGCAGGTGGTTTCTGCATTCTGCCATGTTTATGAATTTATCATTTCTAGAAGTGTTTTGGTAGAATTTTTGCAATCTTTCATCTCATCTGCAAATCGGGAGAGTTTCTCTTATATGTATCCTTTTAATTTCCTTCTCATGACGTATTGCTCTAGCTAATACCCCAGCACAATATTTGGGGAAATCCCTTTTCTTTCCCAACTCAGGGGGAATTGCTTCGATCTTTTCCCCGTTCTAAGTTTTAGAATGATGTTTACTGTGAGTTTCTTGTAAAGAGAAGTGTACTCCTTTCATTGTGTATATATGTGGGTTTCTTTTTAATTTTAATTTTTTAAATTCACTTTGCATCCTCATCATAACCCTCTTCCCTCCTCTTCTCAGTCCCATCCTGACAAAAACCCTTCTCCCATTGACATTTCCCCTTCTCCTCATGGGGAGAACCCCTTACATACATACCACCCTACCCTGGGACACTTAGTCTGAGCAGGACTAAGCACATCCTCTCCCACTGAGGCCCAACCAAGTAGGGGGAAGGGACCAAATAGCAGGGAACAGAGACTGAGACAGTCTCTGCCCACCACCCTCTTGTTAGGAGTCCCATATGTGGGTTTCTTTTATTGTGTTGAGATTTGTTCTTTCTAGCCCTATATTTTTAAGAGTTTTATCATGAAAACATGTTCAGTTTTGTCAAAGGCTTTTTATGCATCTATTCAGATGATCATATATAGTGTTTTGATCCCTAAGTCTATTTATGACATTTATTCCATTTATTGACTTGTGTATGTTGAACCATGCCTGCATTTCATGGATAAAGCCAACTTGGTCATGTGGCATATAATTGTTTTTATCTATATTCTGCTTGCAAATATTTTATTGAGTATTTTTGAGTCTATGTTCATCAGGGATATTGGCCTGTAGTTTTATTTCTTGTTTTTGTGTCTTTACCTGGTTTTAGTATTAGAGTGAAAATAGCTTTGTAGAAGAAGTTTGGGAATGTTCTTTCTATTTATATTTTTTGAATTGTTTAAGAAATATTGACTGTAGGTCTTTTTTGAATGTCTGGAATAATTCTGCTATAAAGCCATCTAGCCCTGGAATTCTTTTTTAAGCTGGAGGGCTTTTTATTACTATTTTAATCTCATTTTATTTGGATCTGTTTATATCTTTTTAACCTTTCTCAGGTTAGTTTTGATGGTTTAGTTGAATCCAAAAATTTATTCTTTTTTGCTTGTTTATTTAGGTTTTTCAACTTTAGAGAAACTGGTACTTTTAAAAAAAGAATCCCCTAATGATATTCTGAACTTCCTTGGTATCTGTTGTAACATTTCCTTGTTCATTTTGGATTTTGTTTCCTTGGGTCCTCTCTTTTCTTTGTTTTGGTTAATTGGGCAAGAGTCTGTCAATCTTGTTCATCTTTTTGAAAAACCAGCTCTTAGGTTGGTTGATTCTTTGTGTTATTTTCTTTGTTTCTATTTCATTGATTTCTGCTCCAATTTTTATAATTTCTTGGTATCAACTGGGTTTGAATTTGGTTTGTCCTTGATTTTCCAAATGTTAAGCTGCATCATGAAGCCATTTATCTGTGCTCTTTCAGATTTTTAAACTTGCTCTCATAGGACTTCTTTCAATGTGCCCCAGAGGTTTTGTTGTGTTGTTTTTTCATTTTTATTTAGTTCCAGAAAATTCTTTTGTTTCTTTCTTGATTTTTTTCCTTGACCCATTCTTCATTCAATAATGAACTGTTTAATCTATTCACTAGAACATTATGTAATGTAATTTTAAATTTCATTGCATTGTGTCAGATAGGGTACAGGAGTGATTTCAATTTTTTTCTTTTTGGTTAATTTGTAAAGATTTGTTTTGTGGATTTTCTATTTTTAGAAAATAGAATGTGTACCCTTTACTGTTTAGATTGTATGTGCTGTAGGTATTTAAGTTTGTTGATATATGATGTCAATTAATTGTAGTGTTTCTCTGTTTAATTTTTCTCCAAACGACTTGTCTATTAGAGAAAGTGGTTTATTGAAATCTCCCACCATGGACAGTTTGATGTTAATCAATGTCTTTAAATTCTATAGTACATTTTTAATGAAATTGGGTGCTCCAGAGTTTGGTGCATATATGTTTAGGATCATGGTGTGTTCTTGTTAGTCCTTCCTCTGATTAAGATGAAATGTCCTTTAATCTCTTTTGAGTAGTATTAGTTCGAAGTCTATTTTGTCTGATATTAGAATAATGATGCCTGCTTGCTTCCTGGTCCCATGTACTCGGAGTACTTTTTCCATTCTTTTACTCTAGGGCAGTAGTTCTCAGCCTTCTAATGCTGTGACCCTTTAATACAGTTTCTCATGTTGTGGTGACCATCAACTATAAAATCATTTCATTGCTACTTCATAACTGTAATTTTGCTTATGTTATGAATCTTAATATAAATACCTGGCATGCAGAATATCTGATATGTGATCCCCAAAGAAATGATGACTCACAGGTTGAGGACCACTGCTTTAAGGCAATGCATATCTTTGAAGTTGAGGTATATTTCTAGTAGATAAAATGTAGATAGATTTTATTGATCCACTAAGTCAGCCAGCGCCTTTTGATTAAAGAATTGAAGTCATTGATACTTAAAGTTATTATAAAATCTGTCTATTAATTGTGGTCATAATTTTGTTGAATTTTTGGTGTTGTTTGTGATCTCAGAGGTACTTTGTGTTTCAGTAATCATACCTTCATTTTTCTATCTGCAGTCTCTGATTTGTTCATTCCTTTCTTCAACCAGAAATGTTACTTGATATATTTTCTTTAGGTTTGGTTCATTTAGTATAATTTTTAAAGACTGTTTGTATTCTGGAAATTTTATCTTTCTAATCCAACTATGGTAGGCAGTTTTACTGGATATATTAGTCTGGGCTAAATCTCATAGACTTTTAGGACTTAGACTGCGTTGTTCCAGGTTCTTCTGGCTGTCAAAGTTTCCACTGGGAAATCAGCTGCTATTTTGATGGATTTTTCTTTACATATGACTTACATTTTTTTCTCTTGCAGCTTTCAATACATTTTCTCTGTTATGTATGTTTAGTATGTTAGCTATGATATGCAATGTGGGTTTTATTTTATTTTTTTGTTTATCTTCTTGGTGTTTTATGTGACTATATCTATATGGGTATATGTCTTTCTTTAGTTTGGGAAAGTTTTCTTCTATGATCTTTCTGAAGGACTGGTATATGCCAGTTCCATGACTATAATTTGAAGAGTTTTTCATGCTGTCCATATTTTCTACATTTTCCTTTCATAGTTTTGTATTTCTTTCTCATTCAGTCTATATCCTTTTTCTTTAAGCCATGATGTATCTTCTGCTTGATTTATTCTTGTAAGGTTTTCCTTTGAATTTTGTAGTTGAATTATTGGGTTTCTAATTCCATCTTCATTTTAGATTGACTCCCCTTCCCTGTTTCCATTTCCTTATTGAATTCAATCCTCACATTCTGGATTGATTCTGTCATTTACATAAGCCTTATGTTCATGTTTTCTTGGATATCACTCAAGTATATATTTTTTAAGCATGTCCTTCTTTATTTCATTGAGCTGTTTCATTGTGTCTTTAAACTCCTAGAAGCCTTTAATGAAGTTTATGATTGCTCTTTTAAATTCTGTGTTTTGTGGGTCATCTAGGTACTTCTCATTGACAAACGTTTCTATAAGACTAGTAGTTTCAGAGAGAAGATCCTGGTTTGATCTTTTATGTTGCTTGTATTTTGTGATGAGATCTGGGTATGTGAACTTTGCTTGTTAGTCTTAAGTTTTATGTGGTCAACAGCAGGTTGAGACAGAAGAGACGGCATGCATATAGGTTGGAAATGGCTTGAATGGAATGAAGTCAGTTAGCCATAGTGGACTGGGTTGGTTTATATCATGTATCGCCAGATCTATTCCTGTAGTAGGGAGGTATATCTGATGGAGTTAAAAGGTTGGATGTGGATTGGGAGGGACTATGGGCTAGGGGTTTGTAGGTAGAATCATCTTATAAGTCTAGAAATTTTGATAGTGCAGACAAGGGATGGCCAGAATATGACAGGGAACTGGAAGTGAGACCAGAGATCCATCAGGTTTGGTAGGGTGAGTGGATGGAGAAGGGCAGAGAGAGTTACTAGGCTAGACCTAGAGAAGGATGTGAGAGATATGGCAAGCCAGACAGGTTGGATGTGGTACAAAAGGAACCTGTGGGAGTTGGTGGGTAGGAAAGGTCCTGGTGAAAGCCTCATACTTCATTTTTATAGAAGAAGATGTTCTTTAAGTTCACCAAGTCCCACGATTCTTATTACTATATTTTCAGATGAACATGGTCTCTATGTGTATATAAAACATGATAAGTACTTTGTAATTATCTCTTGAAGAAACAAAAATATCCAATTAGGTTGGAATGCATCCAGAATTGGTGCCTTCTGAATTGGCTCATGATAGTTAACAGATCTGGTGCGTCTTGGGATGCATAATTGGCATATGTAGAATTATCATAGTCTCAGAGATGATTACTGGCTTTGTTTTGATGTCCTTTAATTTTACATTTGTTTCAACTCCTTTACCAAACTCATATGTTTATCTCCTCTGCATCTGTTCTCAGAATATTAGTGTTTAGCATAGAAACAGTATCAATTAACCTCAGTTGTAACTAAGATTGCCAAATAGCAAACAACTAGTCTATTGGCCAAAAAAACTGTTACTCTAATTTTACTTTTTTTTTTTTTGGTTTTTAGAGACAGGTTTTTTCTGTATAGTTGTGGCTGTCCTGGAGCTCACTCTGTAGACCAGGCTGGCCTCAAACTCAGAAATCTGCCTGCCTCTGTCTCCCAAGTGCTAGGATTAAAGGCATGCACCACCACTGCCTGGCTAATTTTACATTTTTAAAAAAGTTCTTTTCAAATAAATCTTGGAAGAGCCGAGTTCTTAGTTTAGGAAGGAGTGATTATTTGTTTTTACTTATGTGATTTTGTTTGTTTGCTTGGTTTTTGTTTTTTTGAGACAGAATCTCACTATGTAGCCTTGGCTGTCATGGAGCTTCCTGTGTAGATCAGGGTAGCCTCAAATTCCCAGAGATCTACCTGCATCTAACTCCCTAGGGCTGGGATTAAAGGACTGAATTATCACTCCCAACTTTCTTTGTTTTTGAGACAATGTTTCACTGTATGGCAGTTTCAGTTTGGTGCTGAGAGCCTGGAGGACTTTCAGGGAGCTCCTGGTTTCCTATTGGATCCTGAAGCAGCTGGATCGGGTGTAAGAGGGATATAGTAGAACAGCAATAGATAAACACATTAACCGGAAAGAAGCAAAGGCAGGCAGTCAAGTAGACCTCCTTTATCCTTGGATTTTTTTTTTTTTTATCCTAGGCCACTGTTAGGAGGTGTGGTCCTCTCTGGGGGATGGTCTTTTCTTCCAGTTTATTGATCTGGAAATCTCCTCATAGACCCACACAGACAACATGTCTCTAAGTTATTTTCCATATCCCATTGAGTTAACAACCAAGATTAACCATCACAAAGATGAAGAGATTTGTAAGAAAGGTTATGTGGAAAAGATTATGACATGTCCATATTCTTTCCAGATGCATAGTTTTCAGAGCATCCCCTGCCTTCGACAACCCAGAGCCTGTTCCAATCCCAGGGTCAGGGACATAACTCAAGCTGGGCTCTTCCTTTCCTCAAGGAAACGGGTAAAGCTGAGTTCCCAACTCTCTTTTTTTTTTTTTTTTTTTTTGAGACAGGGTTTCTCTGTGTAGCCCTGGCTGTCCTGGAACTCACTTTGTAGACCAGGCTGGCCTCGAACTCAGAAATCCACCTGCCTCTGCCTCCCAAGTGCTGGGATTAAAGGCGTTCACCACCACCACCCGGCAAGTTCCCAACTCTTAATTAGTGCTTGGCCTTTCTGGTGACCATACTCCTCCATAGGGTCCTCCAAAATTAAACTTCTGAGAACAGAAGATGCCCCTATCACCCAGAAAATTCCAAGAAATTAGCTCTGTGGTAAAAAAAAATGGTAACATAGACTGTACTTGTCTTCAAAGGGATACTAGTGCTTTATTAATGGATGGTACACACTTCCAGCGAGGCCAGAGGCAGGAGGTCTGTGAGTTGCTCAAGGACATAGCAGGCTACTTCCTGTCTGCTTTGTTGCCTGTTAGTGACTTGATTTCTCCAAAAATATAGTCCTTTCCTGTATCTGTTTTTAGTAGGCTGCTTGTAGAAATAGCTACAGTTGTGTATCTGTATTTTTGTTTGTTTGTTTGTTTTCCCTAAAGACTAAATTAAGAGCCTCTGTGCTCTGCCCATCTATCTCTTTCAATTCAATGGTGTCCTATTTGAAAACATCTACAGAATTTTAGCTTAAGTGGGAAGACAAAATCTCAACTTGACTTTGCTACTGGGGCGTCTCTCGTTGTCCAGCACAGTTAACATAAAAGAAGTTGCTTTGAAAAAGACTGGTCAAGGCTGTCCCTTTGAAGTCATTGCTTACAAGAAATGTAACTGAGGACTACAGAAGCAGTTGATATTTTCAGAAGGTCTAAATGATTAACTCTCAGTGAATTTAGATCACGGAGCAGAGATAAATCTGCACTTTCATCCTGTTCATTGGCTTTCAGATAAGATAGTTGTAGTTAAAGTTAATTTACCTCTCAAAAGATATTATGTTGAGATGGTCAGAGGTTGTCAGCACATTCAAATGTTCTAAACCTTTCTTAGTCATCTGCCCTTGGATGGCAGATTATGGGATATCATCATAGGCAAGAGACTGGGTTGAATGAGATCTTGCCTTAGTGCAAAATTTAAGGGGACACACACACACACACACACATAGAAGTTATTTAAAAATTAAAATCTGGAGTGGTTACACATGCTTATAGAATCCTAGCACTCAGGAGAGAAAGTAAGAGGGTCCTAAATTTGAGGCCAGCTTGAGGTATATATGATATCCTGTCTCAAAAATTCAAAGCAAAATCAACAAATACATAAAAATATTATGGAAAAATTTTTTTTCTTTTGCCTCTTTCTGTAATTCGATTTAACATATCATTGCTTAGAGTTGGTGTTTTTGCTTGTTGTTTGTATTTTGAGACAGAGTCTTACCAGATATTCCAGGCTGGCCTCGAGTTTATTATCTTCCTGCCTTGGCCTTTGAGTGCTGAAATTATAGGTGTGTGCCAACACACAATGAAGCAGTCGATATTTTTGTTGCTCTTCATTTTTAAAACCTATTTTGCAACTAAAATAATAGGCAATGATAGCTTTTCAACATGGAACATTGAGTTTATATTGCCTCATGGTATACAATGTTTAGTAAACCACCTCTATAATGTCACTCATGGTAACAAATTGGGCATTGGGATTTTGTTCTGATCTAAAGGAGAGAAAATTTTGTTCAAGACAGATATTAATTTCCCTTTCAATTCAGTGTAAGTCAGTGAATATTGGTATGGTAAGACCATGATTATCAGGGGACCAATTCTTATCTCTAAAGAGTTTCTTTAGCATAGTGATTGCATCCAGATTTTATCTGGGAAGACAAAAGGTAGAGAAGTGTCAAAATGTGCCTTTGCATTGTCTCTAAGAAAGACTCCTACCAACTGCCACAGAACACAAACTCACTTTTCATTTTTCAGAAACAAGGTAATGCATAGCTGAAAGGAAAGCTGGAAAATGTAGTCTTTGTTCTGGGTAGCCATGTGCTCAACTGAAAATATCATTACTCTGGGGGACACTAGGGACTGAAAGAGGTATTGATGAGGAGCATCCCAGGGAGAAAGGTGTGAGCCCTTAAGGTGACCCAGTCTTGCCCTACTCCCCCTGGTGGTCAAGGTGCACTCATGCCCATACCTGAGCTATGCTGGCATCTTGGATATCAGCCAAGACCTGTGCATTAAGAAGCTTTCATGTTCTCCAGGAAGGGAAAGAATATTTGAAACTTAAATATTATTTACAATTAGATGGGGAGATGCCTGACACTGTAAAGTTGGTGTGGCTCATGGTTGCACATGAGGAAGGAACAAGAATCACCAGGGATGTGTGAGAGTTGCCTGAAGGCAAGCTATGAGGGGAGAACTATGTCAGTGGCATCAGTGGTGGTTTCCATGGCAACGAACCCAAGAAGCAGGGTAAGTAGACTCAAGATTGGGAATGTTTCATGGGAGGTGGGGCATAGGTCTGTTAGTAGTTGTCTGATACCTGGTGGGATGAATAGCTTAGGTGGCAGCTAGTTGCCTGGAGTGTGAGAGCCACTGGAGGTAGGTGCAGCTGAGGATATAAACGAGTGACAGAGTACTTTCCAATCATGTGGGATGCTCTTGGCCCCATTGTCCTCACAACACTGGTGCATGTGCATGCACAGATGTACACAAAACTGCCTGGAGGTGCAGGCTTTGGGTTGTCTGGTTGCATGTCAAAGGTATATTCATGGATTATTTTATTATTTTTCTATTTTTGGAAAGTAGCTAACTCTGGGAGACACAGCCTATGGTTAGTTGGTCTCCAATATATCAAATATAGAAACTAGAAAACTTGCTGATTCCAAAGAGTGCATGCAAAAACAGGGCTGGGAGTTATTCCATACAGCACACCTCATAACTGTTTTCTCTCCATGGTTATTGAGAAAATTCAAGTCGCAGGTATACGCAAAGCCTTGTTCTAATTTGGTGTAGACCTAAAGGGTCTAATCTTTGAAGGTGGTTTTGTCAGTGAGGTCTTAGACATGGCACTTCATGGGTGAGGATAGGGTGGGATGAGACAAGATCATGGTTAGGGTAAGGGCTGGACTGAACTACAAATCAGGATGTGAACTTGGAGCCTGACCCACACATGGCTGGTTCAGATGTTGTCAACGCATAGGCTTTCTATCAGTTTCTTCCTTTTCCCTTTTGGCCTTTTATTTATGAATTGAGGTAATAAATACTGGAGAGTGCTCTAAACCTGCCAAGACTTTATCTTAGCCACTGCTGTGCCTGAGCTCTCTGGAAAGCTTATTAAAACAGATTTAGATTCCAAGCCTATGATGTCTGATTTATGAGGTCTGGAGCATGACCCTGAGGATCTTCCATGATGCTGACTCTGCTGTTTTTCTACAGAGCTGCTGACCTGAAGTGTCTAATTCACCAGGGCTAAATGGGACCCTGGGTCATTTCCACCCTGTAGCACCCTGAATCCATACTTTGAGACACATGGCCTTGGATTTACTGAAATTTGTCATGAAAAACTCAGCTCTGCAGAAAGAGTGTTGTGGAGAATCAGAACCACCTCAGCCTTGGCCATGTTTAGGAAGTGAATGGGATGCAGCATACATGATGGTGACAGCTATATTTTACTGTCTTCTACAAATGCTCCTTCCTTCTCTTATCTACACTATGGGAAGATGCTGTTTTCTTAAGCAGAAGGTACCATGTCCCAGTGGTGGGAGATGCTCTGTCATCAGAGAGTGGTCCATCCAGTCAGCACTCACCTCTGAGCTTGTCAGTGTCTTCACCATGGGCATATCAAGCACAATGTGCAATCCCACAACTATCTTGACCTCCAGTCCACTATAGCATCTCCCAGGTGCTCAGTACCCTACCTCCCTTCTGAGAGGGACAATCATTTTCTTTAACAGTTAGATATATTTAGATATTATGCAAAATTGAGTAAAGTTCTGGTTGAAACAAGAACACTTTTCTCAAATGGAAAGCCCTAGAGCCTCAGACATCTGGATGATGGGGAAAAACCAACAAAACCAAGGTAATCCCAAAGCAAGGCAGAGAGCCTCAAGAAAGGGAGAAAGCTGAGAGAAGAGGGCCTTCCTGGTGATGTGCAGGGCCTGAGTTGGCTTTGTCTGTGCTTGCGTGGGTAGCTGTCCTGGACTTGTGCCCCTATAAAAAATTCATCTCTGTAGCACCATTAGATAAATGCCTCAGTTACTTGGACACACTTTTATTCTGCATTGTCTATGATAATTCTTGCTTTATGAGATTTTGCCACTTTCAAAAGGACAGTATGTTCAGGATAGAATTCAGGAGGCTGGCTTCTACAACAGGACACACTTCCATGCGGCCATCTTTCTTCCATGTCTTCCTCTTATGCCTTGCTTAGACTCCTATTATAAAGAGCTGTGGGCTGAGGCATTTAGTAAGACAGTGACCTGAAAAGGGAATGTTCCCTCAGGTGGGACTAGCTTCTCTACTCTTAGGTGCCCAGGTCCTGAGGCTGACACAGTGGGAGGTCAGAGGGTCTGACCTATTCAATCTGACTCTAATGAGATATTATTTTATAGTCAGGGTGGGAGGAGTTTCACATGTTAGAAACACAGAATATGCTAAACCATCTGGCCTCATTTGGGCCTTAAAAAGTAGGGCCACTATAGATGGTTAGTGTGTCCCCAAGCTTTGAGCCTGCATGTTGGCAGAATATTCTACTGTGGGTCCCAGAACTGTGCAAATGAAATATGCATCATTTGCAGGACTACAAAGTTTTAGCCTTCAAGCCATCAAGCAGATGTCTCTGAGAGACCTTTACTCTTTCAAGAAAGCTTAGTTCCCTGGCTTCAAAAGCTGCTTGGTGATGAAAGGGACCTCAACTTTAAACTTTACCTCGCACCCAGCCTTTCTGGCTAGTCGCATCAGCCAAAGAGTCCCAGAGATTTTTTTTTCTCTCTTTTGAAATAGAACAAAACTAACAACTGTGTTTTGGTCCCTTAGTTTATAAATGCAAATAATAGACTGCAATCCACTTCTGGGGAAGGTAGGTACCTAATACAAATGCTAAAATGAGATACTGATTTTCTACTTCCTTGTTGTAACCTGGGCAAATACAGAATTTGTTCTCTGAGTAGATTGGGGGTCACCCTGCCAAAATGCTGTTGGGCCAGCCTTCTGGATTTCAAAGAACAGGCTAACTTGGTCGAGGTTGGGAAACCTCTTTTAGTCACCAAGGGTGGACCACAATACTCCAGGGAGGTTGCATTTGATAATAGATTATTGACCAATGGCAGGGCAAGACTGAGCAATTTGCATATTTTACTATTCATGACCTCTCAGTACTAAAGGAATGAGAATAACAGCAGGCCCTATCTCTGTCAGCCTGCTGCTTCTGGAAGGAAATACAATTATGTGAGGAGGTAAATAGGCACAGTTTGTGTCACCTTTTTCTTCTCTATTTCATGTTCTATTAAAGCCAAGTAAGGGAAATTTTTTTTTTTGAAGAAAAAAAAAAAAGGCCACATAGATGAGTGTAATTAACCAAAATATCAAAGGCCCACTATGGCCCCCAGACAGTGGGCCAGTGGTTAATCCTGGGTCAAGGAGAAACTGAGTGACGTCCAGGAGGACGAGATTGAGTTGCAGTAACACCAAATTACTAGGGAGAGAGCTACGCAGGGTGCAAGCATTAGTGGAGTCATGAAAGATGTCATCAGGAGACAGCAACATGGACAAAAGCAAGAGTTGGCAGGATATTTAGTCTCCCATTTTCTGCATGGCTCACCTACCATCCCACTCAGGCACAGCAAAACAACTAATGTTCACTGGGAAGCCATTTTTTTCTTTCCAAAATTGCTCCTAGGAAAGTCTCTAATACCAGCAATTCAAACATTGGGAGCTTTGAGTTTTGATACTACTGTTAAATAATGTTGAAGGAAAATGGCTGGTATCAGTCACAAAGTACAGGCCTGTGTTCTAACAAGTATCTCCCATCTAAAAAATAATATCTAGCTATCTCATGATTATTAGTGGTTAAAAAAGAATCATTTTCCCATTGAAATACCTTTGTACCTTTGACGACATTTGTTAGAGTCTCTTCCTGGGCTCAATTCTGTTTCACTGATCAGATTATCCATTTTCTGCCAATATCATGTTGCCTTGATTACAGTAGCTTTGGATTGTTTAAAGTCAAATAATGACAGTTCTAACTTTCTCCTTTAGTATTATTTTGGTTATTCTAGGTCTGTTACTTTTTCATATAAACATTTTTTCCATAAGGAACATGTTGAAATTTTCTTTGGGATTGTGTTGCTTTTATAGATCAATTAGGCACAGATCTGACACCTTAACAATGTAGAAGTTTCTTGTCCATGGACATAGAACACCTCTCCATTTGGTTAGATCATCAGGGGCTTATACTTTTTCCTCAGCTTGCAGGAATTCCTGCAAATTGGTTTTAAGATTTATTCCTAAGATTTCATTTTGGGTAATATGAACAATAATGTATTGAAAATGTCAAATTCTAATTGTCCACAGATAGGATATATGAAGTTAAGTAATCTTCATGTAATAACTATCCTGTAATCTTAATATGATTATTGATAAGTTTCAGGAGGATTTTGTCAATTCTTTGGAATTTATTCCATTTTAATCTATTTGTCTTTTATCCTCTGTTTATTCTTGTACTGATTCCTGGTACAGTGCTACATAGGAGTGGTCAGGGAGATACCTTGTTCTTGACTATGATTTTTGTAGAGAGAGAACCTCTTTTTAATCGTTAAATGTGATTGGAACCTGAAATTCTTGTAAATGTTCTTTATTATGTTGAGAACCCCTGTTATCCTGGGTTACAGATATTAACATGTACATTAGCATGTTACATTAACATGTATATTAATATGTTACATTAACACTTAAACATTAACATTTTTGCCTCTATTGCTATCATATGATTTTATTTTTTAGCCTGCCAATGAGATGATTTAAATTTCAAGTGTTATGCAGGGTACTGGTGGCACATCTTTAACCCTAATATTTGAGAGGAGTCCAAAGCCAGCCTGGTCTACAGACTGAGTTCCAGAACAGCCAGGGTTACACAGAGAAATTCTATCTTGAAAAACAAATAAACAAACAAGCAAACAAACTAGCTAGCTAGCTAGCTAACTAACTAACTAACTAACTAACTAACAAAAACAAATTTCAAGTGTTAAACCAGCCTGTATATCTGGAATAAATCTACTTAGTCACAAGATAGAACTTGTTGCAAGCATTACTAGGTCTATATGATAATATGCTGTTATTACATCGATGTGATAATATGGTGTTATTAAATCTATGTGATAATATGCTGTTTTAAGGCTTTTTTCATCTTGGTTTATGATAGATATTGGTCCATATTTTTCTTTATTTCTAATGTTCTTTTCTAATTTTGTCTTTAGGGTGGTGCTTACCTTGTAGAATGAATTAGAAAGCAGGTTACTTTTTTGTTTTAACTTCTATCTTCTGAAAGACACTAGAAAAATTGGTACAATTTCCCCCTTTAATATGTGGCAGAATTCTCCCTTATGAGGGACTGTTTCTTTCTAAGCCTCCAGCTTCCTTTCAGAGATTATTAATTGTTGATTCATTTCTGTAATAAACATGAAGCTATTCATTTCATCTACTTATGTATGAGTTGGACAGATTGTATCTTTCAAAGAAATTATCTATTTCATTTGTTTTACATATGTTGACATAAAGTTTTATGATATTCTTTTACTGTCTTTTTAAATGTCTGTGGAGTGGTAGCGATGAGTCCTCTTTCACTACATATATAGTATGTTATATCTTTTTATTATTGATTAGATGGCCAGAGGTGTATGAATTTTATTGATCTTATAAACCAGCTTTGGATTTGGATAAATTTCTCTATTAATCATCTGTTTTCAGTTTTATTGATCAATGCCTGAATTTTCTTTTTCTTTTTCTTTCCTTGGGCTCGTGTTGCATTTATTTTCTCTCTAGCCTCTTAGGTAGAAATGCAGATTGCTTAGTTCACATCTTTTTGTGTGTGTGTTAAATATTTTCCCAATGCTATGAATTCCCATGTAGACATAGATTTCAATCTACACCCCACATATTATACTTTCATTCACTTAAATTAGAGTGTCTAACTTTTCTCCTGAGATTATAATATCCAAATAGTTTGGCCAGTCCCAGCTACTGTTCTGCTATTGACTTGTAAATCAATTCATTGTGGTTTGAAGGAATATTTTGCATGGTTGCCATTATTTTAATGATCTTAAGTATTTGTGGTCCAGGAAGTGTTCTACCTTAGTAGATGTTTTGATTGAACTTAAGAAGAATGTGTATTCTGCTGTTGTGTGAAGTATCAGACAAATGTTAATAAGGTCTGGTTAATTGGTGGTGAAGCTCAGCTATCTATATCCTTACTGAATTTCTGCCACCATGTCTGTTAATTGCACATTGATGGGGTTTGGGTCTGCGACTCTCATATTTTGTGGTTCTAATTCACATATTTTTCAACATTACTTGGTTCTGTATGTATCAAGGATTGCTGTTATCTTTGACAACTGGCCCCTTCATTACTCTGTAATGCTGTTTTTTGTCTAAACTAAATACAGACGCTTTGAATTCTTTTTAAAAAGTTTATATTATTTATTTTTATGTGTAAAGATGTTTTACCAACTTATATGTCTGTTTAACACATGCACACAAGTGCCTAAGGATGCCAGAAAGGGGTGCTGAATCTTCTGGGACTGGAGTTACAGATGATCATGAGCAACCATGTGAGTGCTGGGAATCAAACTCTGAGCCTCTGGAAGAGCAGCCAGTGATCTTACCTACTGAGCTATCTCCTGATTTTTGTGAGCTATCTCTCAAATTCATGGTCTCTTTTTAATTGTTGTTGTTGTTGGTGGTGTTGGTTTTGGTGGTGGGTGCATGGGTGTGTTTTTAAATATATCAACATAATCTATTCAGTCTGTATGATGTTACTTGTATGAAGACAACTTCAGAGATGACCACTTGGTATTAGATAACTAATTGGGGAGCTCTTCCCAGAGGAAGATTATATCTCCTAGTCTTAACATTCTTTAGTTGCCTGTTGTTCTTTTTCTAGGGTTGGAGTCTGGTTGAGATTTCCCACTACCATGTTAACATGACTATTGATATTGTCCTGGTTCCAGTCTTGTTTAGTAGCTCTGTTGTTGAGACTTCTTGGGTCTAGCTGCCCTCACATTTCGATAGTCAGTTTCACAGAAGACCTCCCATTCTTCTGGGTCTTAGAATCTTTTGGCCTCTTTTTCTGAGATGTTCCTGAGCCTTAGGTGCAAGAGCTATGTTGTAGGCATATCTGTTGTGGCTGAGCAGCATGTGACCGGTTATTCTCTTCATTTTTATCAGTTGCAATTTTCTGTCATAGTATCTGCCTGCTGCAAAGAGAAGCATCTTAGGTGAGAGAACAGAGCTGTATGCATTATAGACAATAAACATTTAAATGCAACTGGGAATTATGCTAGTTTGGTAAAGTACCAGTTGCAGAATTTTCTCCAAGATCCATGACCTCACTTGCCTCTGCTAGTACACTAGATTCCAGTGTCAGGCACGGTTTCACTCTTGTTGAGTACATCTTAAGTCTAATTAGTGGGTGGCACTATTTCATCCTTTTGATATCATGACAAGATGGTCATTATTGTAATTCATAGACAATGTAGCTACATAGGCCTACTGCTTGCTTCCCTCCCTGGGAAGTTTTCATGGCATCTTTAGGTATCATGAAAGCTAAGCTCAGGGAGGAGGCTTTCAGGTCAGGTCTAGCTTCAATGCTCATGCTCCTGGGTTCAAAGTCAATGTTATCTTCAGCAACAGAGACTTACCTTCAACCTCTGGCAGGCAATTAAGGGCAACAACAATAGCCTATAATGGTTTTGGAGTCTCTTCTACTTCTCTGACTAAGAACTCAAAAGGTTTCTCATGAGTGAGATTGGGGTTTTTGTTAGATAGTATGGCTCTAATGGGGAGAATTGTTAATCTACATGGATAAATTTTATTTAAACTGTATGTGTTTGCATATGTGTGTATGTATGTGTGTATGTATGTATGTATGTATGTATGTTTGTATGCATGTATGTATATAGTGAGTTTCTTGTACATTCAACTAGAGACCTGTCAATTTCAGAAAGACAGATACTAGATGTTTTATCTTATTTTTAATTCCTAGATTTTATGTAACCATAAAATATCAGATATGTGCAAATTCAATAAAAAAGGAGGTGAAATTTTCAAGAGAACAAGAGAGATTTTGAAAACGGAAAGTAGGGAAGAGTGGGGAGATGTATACACAACCAACAACATATATCTTGAGAAAACTTTTTTTTAAATTAGATATGTTCTTTATTTTCATTTCAAATGATATCTCCTTTTCCGGTTTCCCCCTCCGGAAAAAAAAAATCCTGTTCCCTCCCCACTCTCCCTGCTCACTATCTCACCCTCTCCCACTTCCTGGCCCTGACATTCCCCTACACTGGGGCATAGAACCTTCACAGGACCAAGGGCTTCTCCTCCCATGGATGACCGACTAGGCCATCCTCTGCTACATATGCAGCTGGAGCCATGAGTCCCACCATGTGTACTCTTTGGTTGGTGGTTTAGTCCCTGGGAGCTCTGAGGATACTAGTTAATTCATATTGTTGTTCATCCTAAGGGACTGTAAACCCTTCAGCTCCTTAAGTCCTTTTTCTAGCTCCTTCATTGGGGACCCTGTGCCCAGTACAATTGATGGCTGTGAGCCTCTACTACTGTATTCTACTTCTGCTTTCTGTCAGGCACTGTCAGAGCCTCTCAGGAGACAGCTATATCAGGCTCCTGTCAGCTAGCACTTGCTGGCATCCACGATAGAGTCTGGGTTTGGTGATTGAATATGGGAAGGACTCCCAGGTGGAACAGTCTCTGGATTGTCCTTAAAAACAATGAATTTATGAAATTCTTAGGGAAATGGATGGATCTGGAGAATATCATCCTGAGTGAGGTAACCCAATCACAAAAGAACACACATGGTATGCACTTACTGATAAATGGATATTAGCCCAGAAGCTTGGAATACCCAAAATACAATCCACAAACCACAAGAAACTCAAGAAGAGGGAAGACCAAAGTGTGGATACTTCATTCTTTTTTAGAAGGAAGAACAAAATACCCATGGAAGGAGTTTCAGAGAAAACGTTTTTTAAAATTAAATGGGTTTCTTGCAAATGCACATAGTAAGATCTTAATTTTTTAATTCACTATGGCAGCCTTTATCTTCTGTTTGTTGTATTTATACCATTTATACTTAAAGTAATGATTAATATTTGTTAATTTCCTAAGTGCATGTCCTTATGTTCTTTTCCTTTCCTTCTTTTTCTGCTTATGGTTTTAATTGAGCATTTTATGTGATTTCATTTTCTAGCCTCTTTTATCATACCAATTATACTTGAAAATGTTTAGTGTGTTTCCCAAGAGTTTGCAGTATGCATTTGCAACCAATTTAAGCTGGCTTTCATATGTCCTCCTACTGTTTCCTGAGTGATTCAGGATGTTGGAAAGAGTGCTACTGAGTGTTTCATTCCTTAGAGCTTGCTGCCTTATAGGTAACAGTCCATCATTGAGGAAATCCAAGGCTGGAACTCCAGGCAGAAATTTGGAGGCAAGAACTAAAGCAAGAATGTACTTACTGACTTGCTTCTCCTGTTGCTCAGCTACCTTTCTCATGTAGCTCAGGCCCGATTGGCCCAGCATGGAACTGCTCATGATGGATTTGGCCATCTTACCTCAATTAGCACTCAGGAAAATTCCCCACAACCATGCCCACAGGCCAATCTGACTGAGATAAACAGAAACAGCAGATAGCAAATAACATCAAATTGGAAATTTTTACAATACTCAGAAGACTCAATTGTAAACCGAGTAAGTAGTAAATTGTAAACCAAAGTGATGTCTTCAAAATTGCAGGCTTATAATCCTCTAGCAAAAATTGACTGGGAAAGTCAGGACTGTGAGTGAGTTCAGATTGCGCTTCCTCCCTATGGATGAACTTCTGGTTTCTTGGTCCCACTGTATGCACTATGGAACGAAAACCGTAACCTCTGTTGGTAATGGTCACCTTCCAGATTATCTTAAGAAGTGAGGTTTTTACTTTTCGGTTGCTTTGCTATTCTTTTTCTCATGGTCACAGGGCCAAAGAGTCAACCTGTCCCTGGAAAACAAGCCTTGAATGACAGTTTGAGACAAGCACTCTATGGCCTAGAAGAGGAGAAAATCTATTCGGCTTCTGGAGCAAGCTTCTCAGTAAACTTGAACAGAGTGTTAAAACTTACCAATATAACATATATCACAGCCTCCTTCTAAGTCCTTCTTAGTGACTGTGTCTTACCCATTTGCATAGAAAGCTTCAAACCTGTTTGCCAATTCCCATTAAAATTTCCACTAGTATGTTTATTATGTCCTGAGTAAGTAGTTAAAGAGAATTAGGATTTTGCAGTATGCCTTCCTAACTACGAAACATGGCTGATCATTCCACTTTCTCAGGCTTTAATTCTTCATGACATTTTGTAGTTTTCCAAATAGTGCACAGACGCATCCCAGGTTGATTCCTTAGTGTTTGCTGTTTTGACTGCATCATTTCAGTGCATTTGTATTTGTTGCTGAAGTATAGAGATCCAGTTAAGCATCGTGTATTGACACTGTACTCTTCTCTTTTCTAACTTTGTTTGTTAAGGACATGTCTTGTTGATATTTTTTTTTCTGGATTAAAAAAAAAAGTATGCCTGTGGGACAATGTACCATGCCAGGAAACTTGGTATGATTAAGCAGGTTTATAGTCTTCGGCACCCAGGCACCCACCTGAGACAGTAGGCAGTAGGCAGTTCCCTGCTACCTACTAGATTCCTGGCCTGGAACACGTGCCACACTTCTCACATAGGAAAGGTGACCTGTGGTCACAGAGTTCTCTATGCTAATGAGGTATCTAGAGGCCCTAAGGGTTTATCCAATAAGCTTCCCTTCTCAAACATTTCTCCCTGAAAAGATATTTAATCTCTGATGCACCTTGAGGAATTGGAATGCACCCATTTTCCACGATGAACAATCAATAAATGGTATGGATAAACATGGACTGTCTTTTCTATCGAAACTGTGGACCCCCAGAGCTTAGGAGATCCTCACTCAAGTCTCAGGATGACACGACCACCCAATAACTCACAAGAGACTGATCTTGCTGCAAGCACACGAGGTTTATTTGGGATAGGTTGGTACCCGGGTCAAGCTTGTAACCTTGCAGGCCAGAGGAGTTTGACCCAGAGCACAAGGAGTAAGGGGTATTTAAAGGGAAAAACCACAACCTGGGGGGATAAGGGGGTTACCAAGGAAACATAACAACAGTGGAAAGTTTCAGAAGGACCCAACCCATGCTTTAGTCAGGAGTCAGGGTCATGAGGAAAACATCCTGCATACTCATTATTCTCAAGAATGTGGCTTTATCATTGTCATTATCATTTACTTTGTGATCGACCCCTCCCTAGAAACACCTAGATGTCTGCCTTTGTGGAGGGACTTTTTTTTGGAACTAACAGGCCTACATTCTTGGCTCATTTCAGAGAGAATTTCCATGCCCTTTTAGGTAAAGTTTATACATTATACATTCCTGCTGATACATTTCTATTAAATGCTCTTATTTTAAAATTCTAAAAGTCTCCAGCCCTTCACTTACAGAGTGGCAGCCTAAGTCTCCCATAGAAGGCCCCTCTGCACTCCCAGACAGCCATTGCTAAGCTAAGGACTTTAATCAATGAGCTAAGCTGACGTTCCTCATTCCTCTGGCCTTAGGCTCACAGTTATCCTCAGCTGCTCAACCCAGCGGTGCTTAGGTGTCCAGGAGTTTGGGAGCTTCCAGTACTGGCTTCATCACTCCTGACACTTCATTCCTGACTCCTCTGTGCAGCTCTCTAACAGCGACTAGATGCTCTGGAGCTTGGGAACCCCAGCTTCAGCCTCTCACATCTTAGACTGCGTTTTCCCAGCCCCTGAGCAACACAGGGTAAACACAGTCAGCTTGCTGCATTCCACCTCCCCAGCTCCTGTCAGACCCACATATGCCATCGTGTCATTAGCAAGTAGTGACGACTTTAAGTCTCACTATTTCCAATATGTACAGACTTTGTCGATATTCTCCCTTGTTTTTGCAACGTTTTAATATGTTAAATAGAACCAATGTTTATAAGAATCCTTGATTCATGAATACAAAGGAAAAGCTTTCAATATTTCACTAATATTTCTAGAGGAATTCTCCCTAATTCCACCATCAGTTTAAGATAAGAATGTTGCCTTCTAATCTCACTGTGTTAGATAGTTTTATGTTAACTTGACACAAGCTAAGGTTATCTGAGAGGAGGGAACCTCAATTATGAAAATGCCTTCATATGATCAGACTGTGGGCAAGCCTGTAGGAGGTTTTCTTAATTAGTAACTGGTGGGGGAAGGTCCAGCCCCTTGTAGGTGGTGCCATCCCTGGCTGGTAGTACTGGGTTCTATAAGAAAGCAGGCTGAGCAAGGCTGGGGGTTAGAGCAGGGCGGGCAAGCCAGTAAGCAGCACCCTTCCATGGCCTCTGCATCAGCTCCTGTCTCCAGGTTTTCAGCTTGCCTGAATTCCTGACTTTACTTCCCTCAGTAATGGTTTATATTAGCTGAAAGTGTAAGCTAAAATAAACCTTTTCATCTCTATGTTGCTTCGTTTATGATGTTTCATCAGAGCAATCAATAGTAATCCTAACTAGGACAGGATTTTGTACCAGGAGTAGGACTAGGGTATTTCTCTGACAGGCCTGACCTTTGGTTTATTTATTTTTTGTTTGTTTGTTAGTTTGTTTTGTTTTGTTTTGTTTTTGCATAGTGGAATGACTTTAGAACTTTGGCCTGGAGTTACTGAGTGTTGAGAGCTCAGTGAGATAGTCTGTTGGATCTTGGGAGATAAGAATGTTGAGAGCAGTATAGATGATGGAGGCCTGGCTTACGAAGTTTCAGACAGAAGCAAAAATACTACCAGACCATTTGTGTGAAGAATCTGTGGTGTCTAGTCTCCTGGAGCTGAAGAATCAGCTGTGAACAGAAGACTAGAGCCACTAAAGTAAATCTTTGATTTGCTGGGACAATGGATGCTGATCAGCTGGTGCTGAAGAGTCAGCTGTGATTAAGAAGGCATTATTGAAGAATTTCCTGGGAGTCAGCACACAGAAGCTGAACCCAGAAGCAGCTAAAGTTGTGCCTTGTGCTGGCAGTCTCACTTGGTTGTGTAAGAGTCATCCAGGTGGTACTGGTTTTGAAGGTGAAAAAGGGTCATGGAGAGTGGCTGATAGTTGTCATTGTGTGGCAATATTAGAGTCCCTGAAGAGAGCCCAGGAAAGCTATCAATGGAAGTGTATCTCAGTTGCAGCAGAAGACCCCAGCATTTTGGAGATACCAGTAAAATGGGATGAATACCAAGAATAGTATCAGCTGAAGAATGGAGCCGGCCTAAGCTTAGAAGAGTAGCTGTGCATGATGCAGAAGGTGGAGTTGGGAAAGTCACTCAAGTCCCTTGGAGGAGCCAGGAGATTGTGAATGAATCTCAGACATTAGATCCTGCGTTATTTATTCACATTGCTTGAATTTTGTTTTGTTTTGTTCTGATTATTACTATGCTCTAGTTCTATCTTGAAGTGAGGAAGTATTTAATTTCTTTTTGATTTTATAGGAGCCCACAGATGAGAGACTTTTGACTTAAAAAGAGACTTTGGATTTTTTTTTAAACTGAATTTTTAAAGTGTTTGAATTTATAAGACTATTAGACTTTTTCAAGTTTGTAAAATATGTGTGTATTGTATGTGTGTGTTTATGAATGTGTGATCTTGAGATGAACAATGAATGAAATGTTATGGCTTTGTAGTGATGTGTTCTTGTGTCAAACTCACAAGGGCTCAATTGTGCTGGGTAGTTTTATCTCAACTTGAGACAAACTAAAGTCATCTAAGAGGAAGAAACCTCAATTAAGAAAATGCCTCCATAAGACCAGGCTGTAGAAAAGCCTGTAAGACATTTTCTTAGTGAGTTGTGGAGGAGGATCTAGCCCATTGTGGATGACAGCATCTTCAGGTGGTAGTCCTGGGTTCTATAAGAAAGCAGGCTGAATAAACCAGGGAAAGCAAGCCAGGAAGCAGCACTCTTCCATGGCCTCTTCATCAGCTCCTACTTCCATGTTCTTGCTCTGCTTGAGTTCCTGACTGTGGTATCTTGAAAGAAAATGGGCCCCATAGACCCATAGGAAGTGTCACTGTTAGGAGGTATGCTCTTGGAGTGGGTGTGGCTTTTTGGAGGAGGTGTGTGTGTGACTAGGAGGTGGGCTTCCAGGTCTCAGAGGCTCAAACCAGTTCACTTCCAACTGCATGTTGATCCAGATGTAGAACTCTCAGCTCTTTCTCCAGCACCATGTCTGCCTGCACACTGCCATGCTTCCTGACATGATGATAATAGAATAAACCTCTGAAGCTATAAGCCGGCCCCAATGAAATATTTTTCTTTATAAGACTTGTCATGGTCATGGTATCTCTTCATAGCAATAAAACTCTAAGATAGAAGCTTGTACCAGGAAGTGAGGTATTGCTGGGATCAGCCTGACCATAGTTTTGTTTAGAGGAATGCTGATTTTGGGACTTTGAATTAGGAAAACAGTGGAATACTATAAGTGGGGCTCAATGGACCATCCTAGTAGGAATATGGAAGACATTGATTCTGAGGGTAATTTGAACTGTGGGGGCCTGACTCAAGTTTCAGAGGAAAAGAATTTTAGTATGTGGCCTAGAAACTGTTTTGTGATATTTTGGCTAAGAATGTGGCAGCTTTTTACCCTTGTCCAAGGAGTTTGCCTGAGGATAAACTAAAAAGTTTTAGATTAATTGCACTAGCAGAGGAAATTTCAAAACAGCATAGTATTGACTATGTCATATGGTTATTAGTGTTCACTTTTATGAAGAGTTATAATGCAAAGGAGCAAGCTGAGCAAGGACAAATACAAAGTGTACAGTTCAAGGAGAAAAGGGGGCACCAGGAATTGAATGGAGCTGAATTCTGTGTTCAAGGAAATAAATAGATTAAAGGAAAGCCTGATATTAAATGAAATAAAGAGTGACACCTCAGGGAAGGATCCCACTTAGATAATCTTTCTAACTTGTGCAAAGGAATTAAAGAAAAGCATAGAGCAGAGGAAGAGTGTGTTGGTACACAACTTTAATTCCAGCACTCAGAAAGCAGAGGCTGGTGAATCTCTGAGTTTGAGGTCAGCCTGGTCTATAGAACAAGTTCCAGAACAGCCAAGCTTAGACAGTGAAGGAAACCATGGAGAACAGAAAGCTAATAAAGATGTAATTGAAGGATAGAGCCATGTTCCAGATCCAGCAAGCAGCAGAACTTGGCAGCTTTAGCTGTGTGGTTCTGGCCTTAGAGTCATGGATAGAAGATAAGAGTATGGAATCTCCCTCAGTGACTATGGAAAACTGTTGAAGCCACTCGTGTGTTAGGGAGTACCCCTGCATGGAAGCCAAGAGAGGCCATTGTGTGAAGTTATAAAGAAGGAACCTGAATTGCCTTGGAGACCCCAAAATGTTGGAGATGCCAGAGCTATGGATACCTGTCAAGAAGAGCTGCTAATGGAGTGGATCCAGCACAACAGAAAAAATTGTGTCGCAGTCAACAATGCTAATAGGAATTGAAAATTTGAGGAGCATTTTGACATCAGGCATGGAGATGCGATGTTCAGGATTTACCCAGCTGGTTTTAGGTCTTGTTTTGGTCCAGTATTTTCTCACTATAGTCCTTTTACTGTAATTGAAATGACAATGTATATTATGTGCCGTAATATATTGGAAGTGTGTGATGTGCCTTTTTATTTTGATTTTATAGGGGATTACAGTTAAGATCTTGAGTGAATCTCAGAAGAAACCTTGAACTTCTAAATGGGGTTTGAGACTGTGGTAGACTATGAGGAGTTTTAAAGTTGGACTGAATGCAGTTTTGCATTTATAATATGGCCACAAGCCTATGTGGGCCAGGGTCTGGAATGGTGGTTTGAAAGAAAATGGCCCCCATGGGCCCATAGTGAGGGGCACTATTAGGAAATGTGGCCTTGGAGTAGGTGTGGCCTTGTTGGAAGAGTTGTGTAACTGGAGGATGAGTTTCAAGGTCTCAGAGGCTCAAGCCAGTTCACTTCTTACTGCCTGAGGATCAAGATGTAGAATTCTCAGCTCCTTCTCTAGCACCATGTCTGCTTGCATGTTGCCATGCTTCACACCATGATGATAATGGACTAAACCTCTAAAACTAAGCCAGCCCCAATTTAATGTTTTATTTATAAAAGTTGCCATAATCATGGTGTCTCTTCAGAGCAATAGAACTCTAAGATGCTGCCTTCACAGGTTTTGATAGTGAACTATTTGTAGAACTGTGAGTGAAATAAACTCTTTACTCCTCAAGTTGCTTTGTCATTCTTTTTGACCACAGCAGTAGTAGCCCTAGCTAAGATATTTACTCTGAGACTTTTCTTTTGTGTGATAGATGACGACTACATTTTAAATGCAGATTATTTTTCTGCATTTATTAAGATGACTAAATGATTTTCCCTTATTGCCTTATTGTGGTGAATTATATTGACTCATTTTTGATCACTGATCAATATAGTATTGGTCAAATACAACCAATTTGTTCTTGCTTTATTATCATTCTTTCTAGTTCCTAGATTTCTCTAGTAATGTTTTACATTGCCCCTTTATATTGTGAGAGAGGTTGAGTTATAAGGCTTTGGTTTTGTTGTTGATGTTGGCATGGAGGATAGTTTTCCTCATTACATGAATTGAGAAATGGTTCCTCTTTTTCAGCTTCTGGGTGAGTTTGCATAAGATCAGTAATTCATTTCCTTCTTGACCATTTGGAAGACACATCAGCAAAGGATCTGGGAACTGAATTTTATTTGGAGTAGAGTTAAATGACAGTTAAATGTCCTTAATACATGTGTGATGATTTAGATTTTCTACTTCAAGCTGTGTTCGTTTTGGTAAATTATGCTTTCTAAAAATTTCTCATTCCATTTCTAATTTTCAATCTGTTGCCTGTAAAATTACCCATAATGCTCTCTTCTTCCTGGTAACTTCTGTATTCTTTTGTTGCTCATTTTGCCAAAGTTTATCCATTCTATTAGCTTTTTCCCAAAAGAAAAAAAGATATTTTAAAAATTATGCTTTAAAAAAATTATGCTTTGATATTTCATGTGAAACATGCTAAAGCCAATATGCACATCAAATTAAATTTAGAACATTTGGGGAACAAATCAGGACAGAGGCTGTCAGTCCAGCTGGTTCTGTCTTCTTGTTCCTGTTTCTAACAGGGTTACCAGGTTTACTCCGGACCTCTCACCCTCAACACACACTCCATAGTGCTAATCTGGACCCATGGTTCTAGGCTTGACACCTAAAGAAAGATTTCTGATGTCAGGCCCACTAAATCCTCAGAACACTGTATACACTACCTGACTGACCATCAAACCCACCACACAAGCATCACAAAACATCTGGGTCCTCTTCCCTACATCAAAAATAAGCTAAAGCCCTGCAGATATTGTCCTCTAACTCATTGTGATGGCTAACATTGGTTGTCAACTTGCCTAGATCTGGAATTAACTAAGAGGCAAGTCTCTGGGCACATCTGTAAGATAATTTATTTATTAGGTTAATTTAAGTGGGAGACTCATTGTGAAGGTGAGTGGGACCTTCTCGAGGTGGCCCAGATGTATGGAGATCAGTGGTTTGCTTTGCTTTCCTTGTGTCTCTCTGGAGAGTTATTCTGTTATACCATTCTTTGATTTCTTCCAAATCTGTCTTCTGTAAGGTGATCAAAGAAACACTGAAGACCAGTGGCTTCCCAGGAATCTTGAAGTGCCAGACTGGGACTGCTGAGCCACCCAGCCTTGTGGACTGGACTGAAAAAGCTGCCAGTTCTCAGCCTGTCCATTTTGAAAGTATTCATTGTTGAACCACCCAGACAGTCATGTAGGCTGCTCTAACATATATGTATATTTACCATATGATATATCACATATATGTATATTCTGTACACAAATATATTATATGCATATTATATAAATTCTGCTTCTCTAGAGAATCCTGACTAATCCATCCATTTATTCCTTATGCTACCACAGTAGATATGATGGTAACACAGGAAATTAAACTTATTCTAAACGTCCCGAACATAAAATCTAAGTCCAACATGGGTATCAACATCGGACTGGCTGGGTCTGCTAACCTCACCCCCAAGAAAGAATTGGTGTGTCCATGGAATGGATTCCAACAGCAGGCTTCTCTACCCAGCTATCCTACACCCATATCTCCTCCATTTCTCGGAGTCACCAAACTGCATCCTGGCCTCTTTCAAGTCCCTCCATGCACCATACAGTCTTGAAATGGAAATTTGGGGTTTGGTCATGTGATACAGACTCATGTGATATTTTGCTGAAGCAGAGTCACATGATGTTTTGCTGAGGCAAGACCCTGTGTAAGGGCACATGATGTTTGGAAAGAGTATAAGTAGGACTCAATGAACAGACAGTGTTGGGGCGCTTGCACAGCTAGCTGTGCAATTCCTCATTCGTCTTACATCATCACTGATCTTCACTTAGTTGAGAAAGGCATGGCAGAGAACTCCTGGCATTTCAGCTGGTTCTGGCTGCTCCTACTGCTGGTATGTTGACAAATAGAAATTGGAATCGCCCTCAAAGAACTACTTCTAAACAGGTCCACATCCACTTATCCTGGTTTACCATCTTTTCTCCCCTACCCTTGAACACTGGGCTATAGAAGTATGGTCAAAGTGTTTGAAAATCCTTATAGAAGTAAGTTTTGAAAAATCTAAGCCTACACAGTCCTATTCTCAGGGATGTTAGTTCCTTCCTCCAAAAAGATCAGCTTTGATCTATTATTTTCACTCTTTCTTGGGCTGTGTGCATCTCTATTCCTTCTGAAAATAACTGCAGAGAGAGGAATGTGCCAGGCACAGAGTGAGGATGCAAAGGCACTATTGTAGAGGGTTACTCAGCTGCTTGTGTTTGAGCTGGTACCTCTGCACCCATGCAGTGATGTCCTCACAATGACCTTTGCCAACATGACCCCTATACTGGCCTCCCTTCTTTTCTCCCAGAGAGCCTGGGCACTTTTTTTGTATGCAGTTTCAGGTAATGTCATGTTCCCCAAAGACACCTCTTATTCTGAATCTTGTCTTTTATGTTTGCTCCAATGTCTCACTCTTCCTGGCCTTAGAGGATGCCCACTGCTTTCAGCTGGCAGTCTTGCCTGAGGAGAAAGTGCATGTACAAAGTCACCAGTACACCACCAGAGTTTTGACAGTGGACATGTACCACCTCCACTCCAAATTGCCTTGATTTTGTAGGTCCTTCCAGTGAGCAGATAGAGGCTTTGCTGAATCATTCCCATAAAACAATCTATTCTGTAGCATATTTGCTTTCTACTTCTTGAATTTCTGTTCTAATCTTTACAACTTCCCGTCTCTTGATTTATCTTAGTTTTCTTTCTCTTAGTTCTAGAGAAATAGTGTTCATCTTGAAAAGCATAGTGGCAGGGCCATTAGGTGGTTGATCTCACTGTATTAGCAATCTGGAAGCCAAGTAGGGTCAGGCTATAAAACCTCGAAATGATGTACTTCCTCCAGGAAGGCTCCATCTCTTGAATGATATACATCTTTCTCAGACAGCTGAACCAAGGTTTCAAAAATGAGTCAATGGGGGACATTTCACCTTTAATCACAACATAATTTCATGTGAGTGTCTTTGTAAACACCAGCACCAGCAAGATAATGATCCCCAAGAGGCAAGAAGGTAAATCAGGTTCAACAAGACTTAATTAGCCAGCTTGGTTCAAACTTATAGAGTCTGACATGGGCACAGTACAGTTTTGGGGGAAATGTTTCCTGAGGATAATTAACTCAATAGCGTTAACAAGACTTAAGACGTGTTTACATTGAAACTCTTTATAAAACACACATGTCATCTTACATAAAGATTGATTCTGTTGAGTCAAAAACAATGTTCAAGATAAAGGTTTAGGAAGAATGCCTGTGACAAATATAATAACCCATGAGAGTCAGAGTTGGCCTGGCCCTAGAGATAGCACAGAAGTAACCTAGGCTGTTGTAAAGTACAAGTGACATCTCCCATAAGGATGGGTTCTACTGACTGAGAAACAATGAGAGGAAGAGTCTGGAATAGACAAACATAATAATCTTTAGGATTCAAGTGTAGCCTGGCCCTACAGATAACACAGATTACAAGGCTATTAACAACATCCTTTCCCAGCTTTCCAGGTGGAGAACAGGCATACATCTCCTTCCTTTGAAGAGACAACCCTATGTGTTTACTATTCCTGGTTTCCCTTGTGCTTGTGAGCACAAGGACTTCATGTCCTTTACAATTTCAATTCTTATGTTAAATTTTCTACGTGGAAATTTAAGCGATGGATTTCATCCTTTAAATTATCATTTACAGCTTTGTGTGTGTGTGTGTGTGTGTGTGTGTGTGTGTGTGTGTGTGTGTGTGCAGGAGCCTTCAGAAGTCAGAAGAGGTATCAGATTCCATTGAATTGGAATTACAGAGTCTTATGACCTAGTTTGTGGGTGTTTTCCTGCAGGAGCTTTAAGTGCTCTTAACCACTGAGACATCTCTTTGGCCCTACACAGTCAAATCTTTAAATACCCCACTTCTTTGACTTTGGCTGTATCGCATACATTTTGATGCCTTCCTTCCAGGGTAAGCTATTAAAGAAAAAAAATCTAATATGCGTTATCTTTCCTCTGTAGATTATTTAGAAGTATATGAGGCATATATGTTTTTCTCTTCTAAATCTTTCTTAGCCAGAGATTGCATTCTGTATGATTTCAATCCTCTGATTTCAAATAATTGAATGACTCATTTCCTTGTCTAAATACTTTTTGTGGCTGTTTCAATTGCAGTGAGAGATGTCATGGACTGTTGGTTTAGGGTTCAGTGTTCTCCATGTGTCACTATGCCAACTATCAAAAAATCATGATGTATAAAACTTTTATATAATTATAGATTTTTCCCCTTTTGCCCTCAAGAAAACTCCCCTGCTTGTTTTTATTATTTTTCAATGGCTGTACTAACTATAGAAGATGTTAAATCCTCTATGATTATGAATTTGAATAATTAATTTTCTCAATTTCTAACTTACAAATTTTCAATTATGTTTGAAGTGCATCCAATCTTAGAATTGTTATATATTCTTGATGAGTTATTTTATTGTTTTTAAAATTTTTTGTTTATTCTGAGTAGGGCTTTCTCAGATAACTGCATAGAAACTTTCATTAAATGCACTTTCATTAGGTTAGTATTTTTTGTTTTATTAATTTCCATATTTTAAAAAAATGTTAATTAGCATATATTAATTGTACAAATAATGTGCTTCATTTTGTTTTCAGATATGTAAACAATATATTATGATCACATTGGTCTTTACACCACTGACATCATGTTTTTCCCATTTGCTTACTGGTGACCCCAGTTTTCTGCTTTCGTGGATTTTCCTTTATATGTAGGTTCTACATATGAGATTAAAAAAAAAAGCAAGTGAAACTAGTCTCTCTGAGTATGATTTATTACCCAATGTGATCTCAAATTTCACCAATTTTTCTGCAAATGCTATCCATTCTATTCTCTTTCTGAATTACTGCATAATACATATCTACCACATTTTTTTATCTGTTCATTTGCTGATGGGCATACAGGCTGATACCATAGTATAGTTATTGTGAATAGTACCACGAAAAACCTCAGTGTGCTGATATCTTGATGAACTTCCCACTCTGCTCCTTTAGTGTATACAACTCAAAGGAGATACAACTACTATTACCTGGTAGTTCTCATCTTAGTTTTTGAAGACCCTCCATAGATGGTTTTTATTATTTTTACAGTGGCCACTCTAACTTATGTTTGTGCATCTTTGCCAGCATGTGGTGGCTTTATTTTTTGATGATGTGTCACTATGACTGACCTGAGGGAGTAGAAACCTCAATATTGTCATGACAGCTAAAGATATTGCATGTGTTTTTAGTTGCCATTTGCTCTGCTTTTGAGAAATATTAAGTTCATTCATCAATTTTTGGAGTATATTAGCTTTTGGTGCTTAACTTTTGGATTATTTTTATATCCTGGATACTATTCACCTCTTAATTAAATAGTCAGATGATATTTCACTCATTCTATAGGCTATAGTTTCACTCTTGAAATAGTTTCCTTTACTGTCCGTCAGCTATTTAATTTGATATAGTCCCACTTCTCAGGTCTTGGTGTTATTTCTTGAGCTACTTGATTCCTTCAGCAGGTCAATGCCAACATCTTCCTATTCTTGAAGTATTTTCTTCCAATGGCTTCAGAATTTCAGGCATTACACTAAGGTCTCTGGGCTGTTTTAAGCTTATCCTTTGTTCAGGGTGAGAATAGGGATCAAGTTTTATTCTTTGATATGTGGATACTTTCTTTTTCCATCAACATTGGTTTAAGAGACTTGTCTTTTCTCTGATGTATGTTTTTGCCATATTTGAATATCACATGTTTGTGGCTGGGTAGGCTTATTTCTGAACCCTCTATTTTTAACATTGGTTGATGTGTCTTTTTGTGCCACATTTGTCATATTTGCTTTATTTTTTGATTTTAAAATTATTCTTACTGTGCCTCTATAGTATAATTTGAAATCAGGTTTTTGGTTTTTTTTTGATGCTTTCAGTTTCATTCACTGTTTTTACTCAAGATGACTTTGATTATTTAGCATCTCTAGTGTTTTTGCATAAATTTTAGTACTGTTTTGTGTTTATATCTGTGTGTGTGTGTGTGTGTGTGTGTTTGAAAAATGTCACACCTAGGAGAGACTACTGATCCACAGTCCTCTCTGCCCCTTCCCCACAAGTGGAGAGCTTGCCTCCAGGGATTGCTCCAACCTAAGGACTCAGGTGAGATTTCCATTTTCTCTCTGGTGACTTCCTAAGGCGGGTCCAGCCGGGAGGCACAGGCATCAGAAGTGGCAGGGTAGCTAGCACAGGATCCTTTCTACCTCTGTCTACACCTAGGAGTGTAATTCCTTGCATCCTATCAGATCACCATGGACTAAGGCTGCTCCTTAATAACAGCATAAACAATAGAATGTCCACACACATGTGGAAGCTCAACAACACTCTACTCAATGATAACTTGGTCAAGGAAGAAAATAAAGAAAGAAATTAAAGACTTTCTAGAGTTTAATGAAAATGAAGCCACAACATACCCAAACTTATGGGACACAATGAAAGCAGTCCTAAGAGGAAAACTAATAGCATAAAGTGCCTCCAAAAATAAACTGGAGAAAGCATACACCAGCAATTTGACAGAACATCTGAAAGTTCTAGAACAAAAAGAAGCAAATTCACCCAAGAGGAGTCAAAGGCAGGAAATAATCAAACTCAGGGCTGAAATCAACCAAATGGAAACAAAAAGAACTATACAAAGAATCAACCAAACCAGTGGCTGGTTCTCTGAGAAAATAAACAAAGTAGATAAGCCCTTAGCCAGACTAAATAGAGGACAAAAAGACAGTGTCCTAATTAACAATATAAGAAATGAAAAGGAAGACATAACAACAGACACTGAGAAAATCAAAAAAATCATGAGATTCTACTACAAAAGCCTATACTCAACAAAACTGGAAAACCTGGATGAAATGGACGCTTTTCTAGATAGATTCCAGGTACCAAAGTTAAATCAAAATCAGATAAACAATTTAAACAGTCCCATATCTGCTAATGAAATAGAAACAGTCATTAATAGTCTCCCAATGAAAAAAGGCCCAGGACCAGATGGGTTTAGTGCAGAGTTGTATCAGATCTTCAAAGAAGACCTAATACCAATACTCCTCAAACTATTCCACAAAATAGAAACAGAAGGTACTCTACCCAATTAGTTCTATGAAGTCACAATTACTCTTATACCTAAACCACACAAAGACCTAACAAAGAAAGAAAACTTCAGACCAATTTCCCTTATGAATATCGATGCAAAGATACTCAATAAAATTCTTGCAAACCGAATCAAAGAACACATCAAAACGATCATCCACCCTGATCAAATAGGCTTCATCCCTGGGATGCAGGGATGGTTCAATATATGGAAATCCATCAACGTAATTCACTATATAAAAAAACACAGAAAAAAACATATGATCATCTCATTAGATGCTGAGAAAGCACTTGACAAAATCCAACATCCCTTCATGGTAAAAATCTTGGAAAGATCAGGAATTCAAGGCCCATACTTAAACACAGTAAAAGCAATATATAGCAAACCAGTAGCCAACATCAAACTAAATGGAGAGAAACTTGAAGCAATCCCACTAAAAATAGAGACTAGACAAGGCTGCCCACTCTTCCCTACCTATTCAATATTGTATATGAAGTCCTAGCCAGAGCAATTAGGCAACAAAAGGAGATCAAAGGGATACGAATTGGAAAGAAAGAAGTCAAATTATCACTATTTGCTGATAATATGATAGTTTACTTAAGTGACCCCCAAAATTCCACCAGGGAGCTCCTAAACCTGATAAACAACTTCAGCAAAGTAGCTGGATATAAAATTAACCCAAGCAAATCAGTGGCCTTCCTCTAAACAAAGGATAAACAGGTGGAGAAAGAAATTAGAGAAACAACACCCTTCACAAATAGTTACAAATAATATAAAATACCTTGGTGTGTCTCTAACTAAGCATGTAAAAGATCTGTTTGACAAGAACTTCAAGTCTCTGAAGAAGGAAATTGAAAAAGACCTCAGAAAATAGAAAGATCTCCCATGCTCCTGGACTGGCAGGATTAATATAGTAAAACTGTCCATCTTGCTGAAAGCAATCTACAGATTCAATGCAATCCCCATCAAAATTCCAACTCAATTCTTTGTAGACTTAGAAAGAGCAATTTGCAAATTCATCTGGAATAACAAAAAACCCAGGATAGCCAAAACTATTCTCAACAATAAAGGAACCTCTGGTGGAATCACCATCCTGGACCTTAAGCTGTACTACACAGCAATTGTGATAAATACTGCATGGGTATTGGTACAGTGACAGGCAGGTAGATCAATGGAATAGAATTGAAGACCCAGAAATGAACCCACACACCTATGGTCACTTGATGTTTGACAAAGGAGCTAAAACCATCCAGTGGAAAAAAGACAGTATTTTCAACAAATGGTGCTGGCTCAACTAGTGATTAGCATGTAGAAGAAGGCAAATTAATCCATTCTTATCTCCTTGCACAAAGCTCAAGTCCAAGTGGAACAAGGACCTCCACATCAAACCAGATACATTCAAACTAATACAAAAGAAAGTGGGGAAGAGCCTTGAGCACAGGGGAAAATTTCCTGAGCAGAACACCAATAGCTTAGGCTCTAAGATCAAGAATTAACAAATGGGACTTCATAAACTTGCAAAGCTTCTGTAAGGCAAAAGACACTGTCAATAGGACAAAATGACTAACAACAAGTTGGGAAAAGATCTTTACCAAACGTATTTCTGATAGAGGGCTAATATCCAATATATACAAAGAACTCAAGAAGTTTGACTCCAGAGAACCAAAAAACCCTATTAAAAATGGGTTACAGAGCTAAACAAAGAATTTTCAACTGATAAATACCGAATGGCTGAGAAGCACCTAAAGAAATGTTCAACATCCTTAATCATCAGGGAAATGCAAATCAAAACAACCCTGAGATTCCACCTCACACCAGTCAGAATGGCTAGGATAAAAAACTCAGGTGACAGCAGATGTTGGTGAGGTTGTGGAGAAAGAGAAACACTCCTTCATTGCTGGTGGGATTGCAAGCTGGTACAACCACTCTGGAAATCAGTTTGGCAGTTCCTCCGGAACTTGGACATAGTACTACCAGAAGACCCAGCTATACCATTCCTGGGCATACCCAGAAGATGTTCCAACATGTAATAAGAACACATGCTCCACTATGTTCATAGCAGCCTTTTTTATAATAGCCAGAAACTGGAAACAACCCAGATGTCCCTCAACAGATGAATGGAAACAGAAATTGTGGTGCATATACACAATGGAGTACTACTCAGCTATTGAAAACACTGAATTTATGAAATTCTTGGGGAAATGGATGGATCTAGGGAATATCATCCTGAGTGAGGTAACAAAAGAACACACATGATATGCATTCTCTGATAAGTGGATATTAGCCCAGAAGATCAGAATACACAAAGTGCAATCAACAAACCACAAGAAACTCAAGAAAAAGGAAGACCAAAGTGTGGATACTTCTATCCTTCTTAAAAGGGGGAACAAAATACCCATGGAAGGAGTCGTAGAGACAAACTATGGAGCAGAGACTGAAGGAATGACAATCCAGAGACTGTTCCACCTGGGAATCCTTCCCATGTTCAATCATCAAATTCAGAAACTATTTTGGATGCAGGCAAGTACTGGCTGACAGAAGCCTGATATAGCTATATCCTGAGAGGCTCTGACAGTACCTGACTAATACAGAAGTAGAGGTTCACAGCCATCCATTGGACTGAGTACAGGGTCCTCAATGAAGGAGCTAGAGAAAGGACCCAAGGAGCTGAAGGACTTGCAGCCCCTTAGGACGAACAACAATATGAACTACCTAGTACCCTCAGAGCTCCCAGGGACTAAGCCACCAACCAAAGAGTACACTTGGTGGGACTAGTGGCTCCAGCAGCATATATGTAGCAGAGGATGGCCAAGTCAGTCATCAATGGGAGGAGAGCCCCTTGGCCCTGTGAAGGTTCTATGCCCCAGTGTAGGGGAATGCCAGGGCCAGTAAGCAGGGGAGGGTAGTAAGCTGGGGGAAGGGGCTGGGAACAGGGGTTTGTTTTTGTTTTTGTTTTATTTTATTTTATTTTTGGAGGGGAATCTGGGAAAGGAGATATTATATGACATGTAAATAAAGAAAACAATCTAATAAAAAAAGAAATAAACAAAACCAGAAAAAATATATATCTTCATTTATCCTTTGAGAAATTTATGTGTACAACATATTTTAATAAAAATTTATTCCCTATTCCCTCTCCCAACTCTTCCTGGAGCTCCTGTCCCATAATGTCCCTCTCCAAAATTGATATCATTTTGTTAAAACCCCAATGACTCTAGTTAGTGTGGTCCATATGTGCAAGGTATAGATCTGTATAGGTAGAAGTATACAATATACAGATATGGGTACAGAGCAGAATCTATCTGCAGGAGCATGGGCATTCTACCAAGGGTCACATCCCTGAAGAAAATTGACTTTACCCTCCCTTAGTAGCCATCACCTTCCAATAGCTCTCCAGATAAGGATGGGATCTTGTGTGCCCATCCCTCACCCATACTAGAATGTTGTCTGTCTTGTTCTTGTGAAGATCTTGTGCAAATAACCACATCTTCAGTGAGGTCATGAGTGCAGTAGCAATGACCAGAAGATGCTGATCTCACAAACCTTTGGCTCTTACAAATTTTCTACTGCTTCTTCTGTGACATTCCCTGACCCTTGGTAAGGGGGTAATATAGATGTCTAATTATGGTTGAGCACTCCATGGTCATGTAGATTTTGTACTTTGACCAGTTGTGAATGTTTGTATTAACTGCCACCAATTACAAAAAGAAGCTTCGGTGATGATGGCTCAGAGATACACTAATTTAGGGGAAAAGATAAATATTTAGCAAACATTTTGAAAGTACTTCAATGTAGCAAAATTATAGTGGTAGGTTTTCCCCTAGGGCTTATGAGACACTAGACATGGGTTCCTGGTTTTACAGAACCAGGAATGAGTTCCTTCCTGTGTAGTAGGCTTTAAATCAAAAACTTAAAAAATTATTGGCTACACATAAAACATCTATACCACTATTACACTAATGAAGCTATTAATTATTGAATATTGGGTTTGTGTTTTGCTATTTCACCAAACCTGTTGCTCAAGTGTGAATGTTTTCCAATGGAGACGTTAAGATCTTCAAGTAATAGGGTTATGCATTTGTAAAGAAAAAAAAGGAATAATTTGAATTCTTTCTTTCTTTTTTTTTTATTTTAGATATTTTCTTTATTTACATGTAAATTTCTCCTTTCCCAGTTTCCCC
>NW_022196913.1:39611214-39649439 GCF_008632895.1 Mastomys coucha | reverse complement strand
AGGGAGAGGCGGCTAAGGTCCCTGATCCACCTCTGTTAGTTGGAAGCTGAGAGGATCCGGTCCCTGCTTCCAGGCGGCTCCCTTCCGACTCTTTGAGCCTTTGCCTCCCCAGGTGGCTTCTCCTGGCTTAGGAACTCACTGGAGAGGGGATGGCGGCTCTCACTCGAATTCTTTCTTTCTTATTTATATGCCTTTTATTTCTTTTTCTTGCCTTATTGCTCTAAGACTTCAAGCACTATGTAAAATAAGAGCAGAGAGAATAAGTATCTTAGTTTTGAGGAAGACTTTTCACTTTTTCCCCACTTTAGTTAGATATAGGCTTGTTGTATATTGCCTTTATTATGTTGCTGTATGACCTTATTATTTCCAGTTTTTTCAGGGCTCTTTTTAATAAAGAGATATTGAATTTCATCAAAAGTGTCTTTTTCATTCATTAAGATGAAAATATGACTTCTGGCCATGAATTTGTGTTTATTGGTTTGCATATGTTGAAGCTTCTTGCATCCTTGGAATGAAACCACATGATCATGATTCATTTTATTAAACTTTTTTGGCATCCTCTTTAATTAAGGGAATTGTATAATTTTCTTCTTCTCATTTTGTCCTTCCACAGTTTTGGAATCAGGGTAATACTGACTAGAAAAATTGAGTTTGGAATCCTCCCTCCCCTTTGTCTTATGGAATATTTTCTTTATAATACATAAGATTTTTCTTTTTCCTATTTATTAATATTTGTTTTAGAGACTAAAGCTGTAACTTTTTTGAAAATGTCCTATGGCATATTTAGATCAGATACACTCATTACCTTCTCTTACACACTCCCTATGCCTGCTGAATCCTCTTCTTTTTTACAATAAATGCTCCTTCTTCTTTCATGTCTTTGTGTGTGTGTGTATGTGTGTATGTGTGTGTATGTGTGTGTGTGTATGTGTGTGTGTGTGTGTATGTGTGTGTATGTGTGTGTGTGTGTGTGTGTGTGTGTGTGTCCCATTGAGGTTTTTAGGGTTGATTTCATGAGAATGAGTCAGAGGTTATTTGCTGAAGCATGGGCATTTAACCAGTTGCTATACCACTAAAGAAAATGATTCCCATCCCACACCAGAAGCCATATACTGCTAATAGATCCTGGGGGAATATCCAGGCCTCTCCCCATCCATGATGTTGATGGGCTCAATATTGTGTAGGTAATCACAGCTTCTATGAGTTCATGAGTGCAATAGACATGTCATGCCCAGGAGATAGCATTTGACAGTACTCTCTCATTCTCCAGCCCTTACACTCTCTTCCCTCATCTTTCACATTCTCTAATCCTTGGAGGGTGTGATTTAGATACCCCATTTTGAGCAGCCCTTACACTCTCTTCTCTCATCTTTAACATTCTCTAACCTTTGGAGGGTGTGATTTAGATACCCCATTATGAGCTGAGCACTCAATAGTTACTCTCAGCACTCTTTGGTATGTGCATGTATATGTTATGCATGTAGAAGTGAGTTTGGCATATGCCTCTCTCTCTCTCTCTCTCTCTCTCTCTCTCTCTCTCTCTCTCTCTCTCTCTGTGTGTGTGTGTGTGTGTGTGTGTGTGTGTGAGTTCATGCACATGAACACATACAGAGGCCAGGTAAAGACAATGAGAAGTCTATTATTCCTAACCATCTTATTTGCTAAGAAAGGCTTTATCATTGAGCCTAGAGCTAGTTAAATGGTTGACAAGTCCAGCAATACTCTTGTTTCTACCTACTCTCTAACTGTGCTGGACTATTAGGTACTAGCTTTTCATATGGATTCTGATGATTTGAACTTGAGTGCCCATGGTTTTTTAAAACATGGCCTATCTATGGTCTGATCTATAGTCTCAGTTCTGTTCTCAGCATTTTGATCAATTATGAGTTTCTATATTTACTACCACCCACAGCAAAACTCATATCAACATAATCTGTAGCTATAAATATTTAGAAGGCAAACTGATAACATCTATTTAGCAAAATAACAGTAGTAGGATGTATGTCCTCCTTAGCCATAGGTTTTGACTAGGTTACAGTACCTAGTAAGAGTTCCCTCTTATGCAGCAAGTTTCTAATTTAATCATAAATCAGTTATTTATTCACCTAACAATCTAGTCACTATTGTACCAGTGGTCATAGCTTGTCTTGTAGATCTGTATTGTAGCACAGAGGATCAAAATCTTAATAAGACTACTAATGATATTTCTCCCCCTATGAAAAATGTTCTCCAAGAAGAAGCTTTCATCTGTGTTCTAGGTTTATTTCTCTATGTCCCACAACCAAAGTATTTGACATCAGTAAAATCATATCATTCAGGTCAGGTGGAAAAAAGTAACTCTGAAGTTTCTTTGGTTTCCTTATTTAAAAGGTCAGCAACTTTTGTAAAGTTTATGTTATGATTTGGCACTTGTATCTTGCAAACAATGAAATTTTTATATTCTTTCTCTGTCCTTTATTCTTGGCATTTTAATTATCATCTGATGTAGAGAATTTATTTTCTTGCCACCAGAGCAACACCATCAAAACAAACAAGTTACAGAAATATGACAAAATTTAACTAAACTAAATTAGTCAATAACTAAAAAAAATGTCAAAATATAGAATAAATGATTAAAGAAGGTAAAAATAAGAAGAAGAAAAAATAAAGGAAGAGTTTGGGAAAGGGAAAGAAAAAGTTGAAGCAAAGATAAAGAGAAAAAGAAGGAAAGAATAAAAATTATGTGAGAGAGAAGAGGGAGGAAGAGAAAAATCTAATTATAAAATAAATGGAAGGTGACTTTAAAAAGCTATATAAGGATAAAAAGAGAAATATGAATAGAAAAAGAAAGAAAGAAAGGAAGGAAGAAAGAAAAGCCTGCCTCTAGAAGCATTGAAGGTATGACTGCTGTGTCACATGTTGCATCAGTAGGTGACAGAGAAGAGAAAGGCTGTCAACCAGTTAGTGTTCTGACCTATGAACACCTGAATAATTAGTAGCCTAACATTCTCTGAAATGACCACCAGTCTGTCACTAGAGGATCCAGACAAGGAGTTAGCCTGAGATTATCATGAGTCTGGTGCAGTGCAGGCCCAGATGGGCTCCCAGGATGAGGAGCAAGCCAACGACTAAAAGAACCTTGCCTGGGACCATGGGACCCCTATGGGAATGAGCCTGAGAAAGATGCCTGGAACCACTCTGGCAAGCTGCATATGGAGCAGAGGACTGCCTTATCTGGCATTAATGGGAAGGGAGCCCCTTGGTCCTGTGGGGGTTTGATGACTCAGCTAGGGGAATGCTAGGGTGCTGAGGCAGGACTGGATGGGTGGGTGGGGGACCAGGAGGAGGAAGGAGAAGATGAGGGGGTTGTGGAGAGGAAACTGGGAAGGGGGATAACATTAGAAATGTAAATAAATAAAATTTCCAATAAAAAAGAAAAAGAAAACACAAACAAAAGCAAAAGGGCTCTGCCTATTAGTTTCTTCTAAGAAATACACCAAGCATTAAAGACAGATGGAACCTTAGGGTGAAAAAAGTAGTAAAAAGTACTCCAAGCAAAGGGAAATGGAACTAGAAAACAAGTGGGAGAAGCAGTTCTAAAGAATAGACTTTAAAACAGAATAATTTGGAAGAGATAACATAGATTTATTCAGGCGGAACAGTAGTGAGTGATGAGTGATGTCAATAGTCCACTTTAACCAAAACATTAGTCCTCCTAACCAATAAAATAAAATATACAGATAAAAATCTGAATTAAATTGCATCATAGGTCATATGTATCTAAGAGACATCTACAGAACATTCAATCCAAACACAGTGGTGTGCAAAACTATCTAAGTGGCCCATCAGATTTCTTTAAAATACATCATGTAATAGGATGGGACAATTGAAATAATTTATTGCATTTAATCTGACTATGGGTAGTAGAGCTACAGAAATATATGACATACACAAAGTCATGGAGAATGAACAGTACACTATTGAATAATGGATGGGCCATTGAAGGAAATTAAGAAGATTTAAAATTTTCAGAGTTGAATTAAAATGAAAACACAAAGCAACAAAAACTATAGAACACAATAGAAACATGACTAGAAGAGACACCCATAGCTGTAAAATGACTATGTTAAAATTTAAAAGATATTTCAAATAAATAACTTAAAATACACTTGGACTCTTGAAAAACAAACAAGAACAAGCCAAACCTCAAAGCATTAAAAGGGAAAAAATTATCAAGATAAGGAAGAAATCAATAAAATGGGGATTTAAAAAAACAATATGTGTGTGTGTGTGTGTGTGTGTGTGTGTGTGTGTGTGTATAAAGCAAGAATTTGTTCTTTGAAAAGGAAAATAAGACATAGCTTTAGCTAAACTAACCAAAAAATAAAGAGACCCAAAATTTCCAAATAATAAAATGATAAGATGAAAATGGAGACATTACAATGTATGCCAATGGAACTCAGAAAACCACTGGAGCATTTCATTTTTGTACATATTTAATTTTATATGTGTATAAATGTTTTGACTACTTATATAAATATATGTGCACCACATACCAGTCTTGTGCCTGTGAAGGCCAGAAAAGAGCATCAGATCCCCTAACATTGAGGTTATAGATGGTTGTGTGCTACCATATGGTTGCTGGGAACCAAACCCAGATCCTCTTCAGGTGCTGCAAGTACTCTTAACTACTGAAACATCCCTCTACCCCCAATATCATGAAGTTATCTTAAAAACTTATATTCCACTAAATTGGTAAATCTAAAAGAAACGAATGAATTTCTAAAGCATTTTACCTACCAAAATTAAACCAACACAGACAGCTTAATGGATATAAAAGAAGCAGTGATGTTGATGTGTTAATAAAATTTTCTTAGCTAAAAAGGTCCAAGTCCTGATAGATTCACTGATGATTTCTACCAAACCTTGAAAGTGTTAATGACAATGTTTCCTAAGCTGCTTAATAAGATAGAAGGGGGAGGGTACTGCAAAACCCCTTCTATGAGCTAATGTTACCTTGACACTAATGCCAGAGAAAGACACGCATGAAAAGAAAATTATACACCAATCTTTTCAATGAAAATTCTCAACAACATACTTGCAAACTGAAACTTTTTTTTATTAGATATTTTCTTTATTTACATGTCATATGATTTCTCTTTTCCCAGTTTCCCCTCTAAAAAAACAAAACAAAAAAAAAAACCCAAAAACAAAAAACAAAAAACAACAAGAACAAACCCCTTTTGCCTCCCCCTAAAGAATGTCCCCTAAAGAGTATTCACCATAATCAAGTCAACCCCTTTCTACAAACACAGGGATATTTTTTTCTTTTTTGAAAAATGAGCTCCAATCTTTATTACATAGTGAAAGAAAAGGCTTCTACCCTTTTAATCCTAAATGAATTAAACCCATGTTTGTAAGAAAAAAGCTTTGTTTCTTTTAGTAAGACTAAGCCTGCCTTGTCCTTACCATGGGATCTGTTCTGTCCCATGGTAAGAGAAGCCTGCCTGCTCCTTCTACTCTCTGTAGCATCTTCTTTTTTCCTCTTTCCCTCTGCATTCTGAACATTGCTCTCTTAGTATTTCATGTTACCCATAGTTTCTAAGTTGTTCCACTCTGCATTCTCCTTCTCATCTAAAAAGTGTTCTGTCTAAAACTTCTCCTGAGCTCAGTTTCTCTCTCAGCTCAATTCTTTTCCCCTCTGTTCCACTCATCTCAGTCCCCCAGTTCTGAATCTCTCTTCTCTTTGTCCTCAGCCCTTAAGCCTCTTTCAGAATATATAATCACCATGTTAAAAAGTTCATCAAATGTTCACACAGAAAATCAAATCATAAATTGAAATAGAGGTTTACAACAGCGAATGTTTACATGCATATGCATTAGATATGGATAATTCTATGGCCTTCAGATCTTCATTCATGGCTGATCTTAGCTGATGGAAGTATTGAGGAGCCTGCGCAAGGGTGGCAGTTCCTGTCCCAACACCAGCTGCTATTCCCAGCCCTAGGATTACAGCTAAGTCAAGGAGATAGGTTCTCTCTGATAATATCTCGGGGGGACATCAAATTCATTTTCAAAGCTACTGGCAGTATGATAGTAGACCCTAGGAACTAACTGGACAAGTACACAGTAGTCTATGGTGTCATTAAAGACAGAGGTGGACACACAAGGGGTTAATCTTGAGCTACAAGCCCATCATTTATCTATCTCAGGTACTAAGTACCTGGTATCAGTAGTTCTCGGGTTCTTAAGAGTTTCATTACAGAGATGTTTATAAGCAGCTGGTGGGTTCCCCAGGCAAGTCCCTCTTCCTGAGACTTCAGTGAGTGTTAGCCTGTTCTTACTGTTCCAGGTGCAAGCATCATGACGGGTGGTATTGTTAAAGAGGCCAGACACTGCAATGCCTTCATAGTAAGGGGGTCCTGACACAAGGCAAAGCCAACAAGATTTTGTCATGTTAGGATTAGATCCATGCAACACAGTAAATGCCCCCTGGATTAAATTTAACAATCTCTGCCCAAGGGATTTTTTTTTAATTGGCTTTTTTTTTAGATTGATTTATTTAACTTATTTATATGAGTACACTATGGCTCTCCTCAGATACACCAGAAGAGGGCATCGGATCTCATTACAGATGGTTGTGAGCCACCATGTGATTGCTGGGAATTAAACTTAGGAACTCTGGAAGAGCAATCAGTGCTCTTAACTGCTGAGCCATCTCTCCAGCTGATACAGGGATGTTTAAATATGCTAATAAATGCAACCCATTGCATAAATGGATTTAAAGAGAAAAAAAAAGTCACATCATTGTCTCTATAGGTGTAGAAAAGCCTTTTTAACAAAATCCAACATTCCTTCATGATAAAAGTCTGAAGAAAAGAGAAACTGTGGAGAGAATATAGCTAGGCATAAAGACTGTGTATGACAAGCCTACAGCCAATGTTAAGTAAGAAAATCTGAAAACATTTCTAGTAAAGTCAGAGTAAAGCAAAGGTGTCCACTCTCCCCACTATTTATTCAGTATACTGCTTAAGTTGTAGCTAGAGCCATTGGACAGAAGAATATCAAAGAGATACAAATAAGAAACTGGAGTCACAGTGTCTTTATTTGTAGATGATTTGATTTTTTTCACCTAAAAGTCTCTAAAGACTCCACTAGAAACCTTTAAACCTGACCAAAAACACTGAGTACATGCTGAGAAAGTTGAAGTGGAAACTTATGGTTTCTTTGGAAAGTCACGTGTCAAATGGTGTTTTGTTAGGGGAGACATATGAAGGAGTGTTTTCCTGAAGTGGACACAGATGAAGGGATTTTTTGCTAAAGCAAGCGTGAAAGGACTCATGATAAAGAATTCTTCACTAATAGCACTCATGTATTGGTACATTGCATAACTGAGCTCTATTTTTTTGTGACTTCATAGAGAAACACACCAACAGTCTTCTGGTGGTGTTCTGACAGCTTCTTGCTGCTGCTACAGACTTGGGCCAATTGACAGAATCATGTCAGCTGACACAGACTCATGTAGAGTTTTGCTAAGAAAGACTTTTATGCTGAGGCAAGACATGAGGTAAGACAAGACCAGTGGAGAATATGTGATGTTTGGAGGGAGTATAAAGAGGACTCAACAGACAAGTGACTGGGGCTTGCATAGCTAGCTTTGCAACACATCCTTTGTCTCACATTTTTCCTGTTTTCCCCTTCACTGAGAGAGGCATGGCAGAAAACTCCTTCTGGTATTCCTGTTTGTCCTAACTTGTGCCTATTTGGCTGAGGCCTGGTTGCATCTGCTAGGTTGTGCCAACCCTGCTGATTCGTGTTTGCTATCCCAAGTCTACTGAACTGGACTGTGGGTATATCCATGAAGTGTTTGTTTGCAAGTGGATCAGGCTGCCATTGCTGACTCCTGTGAACTGAATAGCTGACTTCCTGTCGACACAGGTTGGCTATGCTCCAAAGAACAATTTCTAAAATGGTCCATTTCCCTTGTGTCCTAATAACCTAATACCTCTGATGGGTGGTGGGCTAGAAGGGCTTAAAGCATTTAAGAACCGTTATTAAAATTCGGTTTGAGAAAAATTTAACAACACAGAAAGTAATTAGAAAAAACAATTGCATTCACAATTGCCTCAAGAAAGATGTAGAAATAAACCTAACCAAGGAAGTGAAATGCTTCTGTCATAAACACTTGAAAACACAGGTGGAAGAAGTTAAGAAGGCACTGCAAGATGAAAAGCTCCCATCCTCATGAATGGGAAAAATTAACATCATGAAAATGGCTGTACTACTAAAAGCAATCTACAGGTTCAACATCAACTCCCATCATGTGACTCAGCTGTTCAACTTCTACCATGTGACCCAGCTGTATGACTCCTGGACATTACATCAAAGTGATACTTGTATGTTCCTTAGAGCACTGTTCACCAAACTTAAGCTGTGGGACCAACCTAGGTATCAGTCAACAGAGGGATGAATAAAGAAGGAGTATTTTTCCACCGTAAAGAAAAATGAAGTTACAACATTTGTAGAAATACGGGTAGAGATAAACATGTCGAACAAATTTAGTTGATCTCAGAAAAACAAACATTTACTGGGCTCTCATTTATGGGTTCTAAACTTTAAGGACACATAGATTCATATTTGTACACATAACCTGAAAGAATTTAGATTGTTTAGGGAAACAAAGGGGACTAATGTAAGGGCTAGGAGAGAGAGGATAATGAGAGAGACATATAGCACATACGCTCAAGTACATTATATGCTTGAATAAAAATGGCCTTGTGTAACCCAGTATAACAGAAGAAAGAAAAAAAACCCACAATAGCTAGAATGTTCAAGGTTAGCTAGTAAATGGAAATATTGATCTGGAGATATATTTCCAGTATTCATTAGATTCTAGTTTGGTAGTATTGGATATATAACATTATATTTTCTTCTTCTAACTTTTATTTGTCTTAGTGAAAGTTACGTCCTTCCCACACACTCAACATATTCTAAATTGCAGCAAGATTAATTGTGTGATTGTTGCTTCAGAGGAGGCTTATGGGGAATCTGTTCTATTGCCTGCTCCGGCACTGTAAAACTCCCACAGTACTTGGGGCATGTTCTCTTCCATCTTCGAATCCAGCAATGGCTGGGTGAGTGAGTTCCTCACAGTCATCTTCTGGTTCTGACATTCTGTCTCTCTCTTCATTGTGGGTGTGTTGGGCCTAGGCCAGAGCAGTAAACAGCTCACTGGTGAAGCAGCTGTATTAATTCAACCTGTACCCTTAATTCCTCTTTATCCCAGAAAATGGTCCATTCTCAGGTTCCAGGATTTAAGACCTATAATCTTGGAGGGTGTGGTGAGAGAGTGCCAGATAAGAAAGGAAGGAAGGAAAGGAGAAACCTTACACTATGGGACCAAAGCTGCAAAAGGACCTATAGACCTCTGCTCTCTGGATGAGCTTGCAGCACAGCCTGCTTCTCCCTGGGAAAATAATGGCTTTATTGGGCCAGTCTGCATTTCCTGTACCCCTTGCCCATTGTTCTCCACACATGCTAGCTTCTCGTGATCTGACATTGTTGCCCCAAATTTCATTTATGTAAGAGAAACTATTCCTGTAAGTCACGCCCCCTAGAACACATTGATGGGTTCTCATTTTTGTTGAATAGTGATCAAACCTTTGTTGTTATATGATCCATAAAGGACCACCATCGTGTCCAAGTGACCATGGCCATGCAAGCTGACATCACTCCTTTACCTCACCAAAACATGGCCTTGGGCAGGGGGTGCTTCTGTCTGTTCACAGAAAGATTTTGCTGAAAGTCAATGGCACTTGACAGTGAGTGATAACAGCTCTGTTTAACTGTGAATCTGGGCTAGGCAAATGTACCTACAAACTTTGCTTGACTGTGTCTCTCAAACACACTGTCTCTTCCTTTTTCTTTGCCTCTTCTGTGCCAGGGACTCTGACAGTGCCTGGCTCAGAACAGCTGTTCAACAGATTTTAATATGGCCAATGCCCACTGATTTCTGGCAACATGCTTCAGATGCACATTTCCCCAATTTCATTGCTTGGAATTAGACTCGGAGACATTAAATGACCTGCTCAGATTGCACAGCCAACTCTGCCTCTAGACTCCAGACTATCAGTTTCTGAACTATATCCCATTCAGTTTCTCACGTACTATAATCTGCACATCAGACATATGCTTCGAGAAACACCAGCCCAGAGAACATGGGGGTCAGATTAAGATGCTGAAGTCGATAAGAGCTGATGTAAAATCAGTAAGATTATTGACTTGTAGTCATGGTTTGAAGGGGGCATCAGCAAGTCCCCACATTTCCATGGGGAAAGACATCATAGTTTGTACTTTGACTCTTCCCCAAAGTTCACAGGTCAAGGGCTTGGTCTCCAGCTGATAGCACCATTGGGAAGAGACAGAAACTGTAGAAGGTGGGTAGCAGTAGTGACTGAAAGTGTGTCCTTGAAGAGGTTTATTGGGACCTCAGCCACTTGTCTCTTTGTGCTTGATGGCCACCAAAAGCTAAGCTTCATTACTCTGCTATGTTTGCCTCAATACAGGCTCAGACAATGAAGTCAAGAGACTATATATGGATGGAGCCCTCTGAAGCTCTCCACCTCAGAGTTAATTTTTTCAGTTATTTTGTCAAAGTGATAATATCAACTAACACAGACCACAAAGTATACCTTATTATTGTTTGTAGAACACAGCCACTCAAAGTTGCTCTGATGGTTAAGTTTATGTGCCAAGCTCTGGGTCTCGAGACTTAATTTTTAATCAAATGCCAATCCAGATATTCTCTAGAGAGAACTCTCTCTCTCTCTCTCTCTCTCTCTCTCTCTCTCCATCTCCTTGCCCCACTCTGTATACACATATATGCATGTGTACATTAATGTGTGTATATGTGTATGAGTGTATGTGAGAATGGTGTATATGTGTATGGTGTATATGTATATTTGAGTAGAAAAAACAGGTACCTGTGCACATGCTGATGGTGAAGAAGGATACTTGGTGCTGTGCTCTGTCATTCTCTGCCCTACTCTCTTGAGATGGGATCACTCACTGAACCCAGAGCTAGACTGTAGGCTATTCTTACCCCAGCCCCACAGCACTGGAGATATAAGCTAGTGTGACCATTGTGTTACAGCTTTGGGTGATAAAGGCTTCCCCCATAGAAGTATTATGGGTCTGAAGGATAAAGAAATAAACCCACACACATCTACGGTCAGCTGATCTTTTACAAAGAAGCCAAAACCATCCAGTGGAAAAAAGACAGCATTTTCAGCAAATGGTGCTGGTTCAAGTGGTGTAAGCATGTAGAAGAATGCAAATTGATCCATTCTTATCTCCTTGTACGAAGCTCAAGTCCAACTGAATCAAGGACAACCAGATACACTGAAACTAATAGGAGAGAAGGTGAGGAAAAGTCTTGAACATATGGGCACAGGGGAAAATTCCTGAAGAGAACAGCAATGTCTTATGCTCTAAGATCAAGAACTGACAAACGGGACCTTATAAAATTGCAAAGCTTCTGTAAGGCAAAGGACACTGCCAATAGGACAAAACAGCAACCAACAGATTGGAAAAAAGTCTTTATCAACTGTACATCTGATAGAGAGCTAATATCCAATATATACAAAGAACTCAAGAAGTTAGACTCCAGAGAACCAAATAATCCTATTAAAATGGGGTACAGAGCTAAGCAGAGAAATTCAAAGGGTTGAAAAGCACCTAAAGAAATGTTCAACATCCTTAGTCGTCAGAGAAATGCAAATCAAAACAACCCTGAGATTCCATTTCATACCAGTCAGAATGGCTAAGATTAAAAACTCAGGTGACAGCAGATGCTGGCAAGGATGTGGAGAAAGAGGGATTGCATTGCTGGTACAACCATTCTGGAAAACAGTCTGGCAGTTCTTCAGAAAATTTGGAATAGTTCTACCTCAGAACCCAGCTATATCACTCCTGGGCATGTACCCAAAAGATGCTCCAACATATAACAAGGACACAGGCTCCATTATGTTCATAGCAGCCTTATTTATAATAGCCAGAAGCTGGAAACTACCCAGATTTCCCTTAATGGAGGAATGGATACAGAAAATGTGGCACATTTACACAACGACTTTATGAAATTCACAGGCAAATGGATGGAACTAGAAAGTATCGTCCTGAGTGAGGTAACCAAGTCACAAAAGAACACACATGGAATGTACTAATTGATAAGTGGATATTAGCCCAAAACTTCAGAATACCCACAATACAACTTACAGACCATATGAAACTCAAAAAGAAGGAAGACCAAAGTGAGGATTCTTCAGTGATACTTAGAAGGGGGAGCAAAATAATCATAGGAGGTAGAGGGAGGGAGGATCCTGAGAGGGAGAGAGGAGAGGGGGAAAGGGGGCAGGATCAGATATGAGAGGAGACAGAGGAGAAGTACAGAGGTTTAGGAAATTGAAAGGAGGAGTGTAGCAGTGGAGGATGGGGAACTGGGAGTAGCCACTAGGAAGTCCCAGATGCCAGGGAAGCAAGAAGTTTCCCAGGACCCAAGAGGGATGACATTAGCCAAAATATGCAACAAACGGGAGATAGAGCCTGTAAAGACCATATCAACCTTATAGGCACAGCCCCCAGTTGAGTAATGGGGCCACCCACACATCTCAAAAACTTTAATCCATAATTGTTCCTGTCTAATTAAATGTAGGGACAAAGAATGGAGCAGAGACTGAAGGAAAGGCCATCCAGAGACTGCCCCTCCTAGGGATCCATTCCATCTGCACACACCAAGGCCAGATACTATTGCTGATGCCACGAAGTGCTTGCTGATAGGAGTTTGATATAGCAGTCCCCTGAGAGGCTCTGCCAGTGCCTGACCAATACAGATGCGGATGCTTGGAGCCAACCATCAGACTCAGCACAGGAACCCCAGTGGAAGAGGTATGGGAAGGACTGAAGGAGCTAAAGGGGATTCTAACCCCATAGGAAAACCAACAATAGCCGAACAACTAACCAACCCCCCCCCCCAGAACTCTCACGAACTAAACCACCAACCAAAGAATACACATACCACAAACCTCACACAAAGATTTATTGGGAGAGACACAAAAGAATGGCTGTCTCTGCTCTGGTGAGAAGTAACAGGAAACTAAACAGTAGTAGGTCTTATATAGGATTTCTTCAGGGTGGAGGAATTTTCCAGGGTCGAGATTTTTAGGGTAGGGAATCAGTGGGATTTCAATTTCAGGGGTGGGTGGGTTTTCAGGCTCAAGAATTAGTGGGGTTTCAGGCTAATGGACTATTGGGTTTTTGTAAAATTTCAAACTCAGAGGTGGGCTCAGACCTTTTACTCTATAACCATGCCTGATTTGTTATATGGGTTCTAGGGTTTGAATGTGTTCCATCATGCTTACTCAGCAAGTGCTCTTACCTGTTCAGCCATCTCCCTAGCCATAAAGACACCTTTAAGATCAGATTGACCTTAAATCAGAAGGCTCTCTTTCACACTTCTCTAATTCGAAGATCAGCCATGCTGATCTTTGTGATGGTTACTTTTAATTGTCAACTGAGATACCTGTGAAGTGAATGTAGTAAGGGATTGTCTTGGTCAAGCCCTGTGGTCATGTGGATGGGAGATACCTTGATTATTTTAATTGGTGTAGGATGATTCAGCTCCTTGTCTGTGGTACCATGACCTTGCTTTGGGTCTTTGACTATGTAAGAATATATAAGTGAGTTGAGCAGTAAGCATGTGTGCACTCATCTCTCTGAGCTCTTGACTATGGATGTAATGTGACCAGCTAAGTTCTTTCCACTCTGTCTTTCCTGCTATGGTGGTGTGTAAATTGGAATTGTGAGCCCAAATAGATCCTTTCTTCTCTAAGTTGCTTTTTGCCAGGACATTTTACCATAGCTACAGAAGTAAAAATAAAACAAAAATTTATAGCAGAAGATAGACCCAAAAAAGGGCCCATAATTTTCTATGGTCACACAGCCAGCTAGCATCAATTCCATTATTGAGACAACAAACCATCTGCAGAGAGACACACTATCAGATATTCTGCCTCTCAGGCCATGAGGGTATATTTGCATTTGTAGTGGTTTTATGACATTTAGAGATACACTGTCTATTTTGAGCCCTAGCACACAAGTGTTTTCAGAGTCAAGTAGTCCCAAGGACTCATTAGACCTGTTTTTGGAAGTGCCCTTCATATAGTGTTTATACAGTTGATCATTCTTTTGATTGTCTTTGTTAGTGTCTATAAACATCATTGGAGTCTTAAGAAAGGCTGTTTTCATTTCCAGAGCTCTGTTTCAACAATGAGTCCCACTTGCATCACCAGAGCATCAGCCAGGGTTCGCAGAATGGAAATCTGCTGCTCACGAAACAGAGAGGGAATGAGCCAGCCCTCCAGAGTTCACTCTTGTTTAAGTTCTTTATGGAAATCCCAACATCTCCAACATTTATTGCTTGTGTCTTAATGGGAACTTTGCCACTGAGGCTTTAGAAGGCAAAGGGACAGAATATCAGCCCCTGCTGTAACTGAGAAAGCTGTCAGGCTGCTGAAGGGAGCTGTTCTAAACAGGTTGTTGGTAACTAACAGCCTTTGCCACCATCCATACCCCAAATGGATGCTTCATAATTGCCTCTGGTTTTGGTGTGGTCAAGTTGTAAAGTATTGTCTAAGTGTATTAGATTGGTAGGTAGCAGTGCCAATGAGATCAGAGCAAGATAATATGGACTTTGTACCTGGCATTTGTAGCATGGAGTGCCATGGCTTGGACCTAGGATGAACACCAAGAGAGGTAGTAAACACCGTGTCCACTGTTGGAGACACTTAACAACTGAGTTTACCATACATTTGTGTGTGTGTGTGTGTGGTCCAATTCCTCTGCAACAGCAGTGAATACATTCTCTCAATATAATGCCAGCAGTGATCTACAAACGTGCTTGTCCTTCCTGTCTTCAGCATATGCCCTCCTAAAGGGCACAACCCTAATTTCTCTCCTAACAGCTTCAGTATCAGGTGAAATTCCATTTCCTTCAGGTCAGTCCCAATCCTTTTTTTAATTTCATGAAGCTCAAATATTGAATTATATAGTTAACTTGTGATAAAAATACTTATATAATTTAGCAAAGGAAAGATGACTAGTAAAAGGAGTTGGTCAGTGGTTAGTATGCAGGAACATACACCCAGCAGAAACAAATAAAATACACTTGTAGCTACTATAATACCAGCTTTTAATAACTAGGCAGAAGGCCATATTTGGTGCTATGAATTACTCCCCTTTATTGACTATTCCACTGACATAATTCAAAATCTATGTTCAATTTCTTTACCTATAAATATGGCAGAAAACTATGCAAGCAGAGTATGAATTTGGGCAGACCTATATGACCATTGGGGTTTGAATGAAGAATGTCCCTCTATATGCAACTGGTCCCTGTTATTTGTATTGCTTGGGGAAGTTATGGAACCTTTAGAACATATGGGTTAGGTTTGCTAGAGGAAGCACATATCTGGGTTTGGGCTTTGAGAGTTTATAACCTACCCAAATTCCAATCTGCTCTCTGATTCTTCCATGTGAAGTTGAGATGTGGCCTCTCAGTTTCTGGTGTCTTCTATCATACCCTCACACCATTATGGCCATCTAGCCTGCTAGAACCTTAAGCTCAAATAAACTTTTCCTTATGTTGCTTTTGGTCATAGTATTTTATCACAGTGACAAAACATAGTAGTTAATACAATGATCCAGTTGCAAACAGCTTTTAAAAATATAATAAGAAAGGGGTGTGAAGATAGATCAATTGGTAACTTGCTTGCCATGCAAGCACGAGGATTTGAATTTGGATCCCAAGTACCCATGTAAAATCCCAAATGTGATAGCATTCATTTTTAACTCCAGTTCTGGGAAGAGAATATGGGAAGAGTAGAGACAGGTGATGTCTGAAGTGCATTGTCCAACCAATGTAGCCAGTATAAGTGTGCTCTGAATTCAGTAAAGAAGAAAAAAATCTAAAAAAACTAAGGTAGAGAGCAGTTCAAATCAATGTTGTCTTCTGCAGAAGTGTAGAAACACTCACACAAATAGATCATCTGGAGACTACTCCAGCAAGGAGGAGACACAATCTCATTGAAGATGAGATCCACCTAGTGTTAATCAGCTAACTAGTGGAAGACAGCTGATATTGACCTCTGACCTGCACACCCATATACACAGTGCATGCATACTGATACCCATATGTGCACATATCCACATGAACTCATACATAACACACACACACACACAAAACTTAAAGAAAGTTAATAAAAGATGCTATCCCACCTTTTTGTATGGGTCACTGGTTTAAAACATACACTCCCCCTTTGGGGGAACATCACAGCCTTAGCATGTTGTCTGTCACCTAGCACTTAAGTCTTCCCTTGTTATCTTACCATGAGAAAGGCCTCTATAGGTTTATATATTTGAATGCTTAGTCCCATTTACTGGAATTGTTTGGGAAGGGTTAGGAGGTATGGATTGTTAGAGGATGTGTGTCACTGGGGTCTCTGGGAGCTCTGAGATTTCAAAAGCCTAATCCATTTGTAGTTAGCTCTCTCTGTTTCTTAAGAATAAGGAGTAAGCTCTCAGCTACTACTTCAGCACCATGCCTGCCTGTTTGGTGCCATGCTTCCCACCATGACAGTCATAGACTCTTATCCACTGAAATTGTAAGCCACCCAATAAGGCCTTTTTTCTTAGATGTTGCCTTGGCCAGCAACTGAAACAAATAACTGAGGAACATGGTAAAAACAAAACAAAAACAAAAACAAAAACAAACAAACAAAAAAGAATCCTATTAACCAATCATCTCTCATCCCTAGGTGTAAACTGTAATTCCTTGGTGATAGTCAATGTTGGTGGAATACAGATGATGAAAGACAGTTCAAATCAATATTGTCTCCTGTAGAAGTGTGGAAATACTTGTGCACATACATATCTTGAGACTTTCTACTCTGGCAAGGAGGAGACATAGTCTCATTGGAGATGAGAGGCATCTAGTGTTAACCAGCTGCAAGGCAGGGGTTTTTCCCTGTAGTGCATCCTAGGAGAGAAGCTGCCTGACTCCATCAAGTGGGTCGCCGACCCTATCTAACCATGATGGTTAGTACTAACTGTCACCTAGATAGAATCAGGCATCACTGGGAGATGGACCTGGAAATGCCTGGGATGAATTATTTTGATTGCATTAATTGATGTGGAAAGACCAAATTTAATTGTAGGCAGGACCATTCCTGGGTAGGAGAAAGACAACTGAGCAGCATGCATGCATGCACCTATTGCTGTCTTGTGGACATAATATGTCCAACTGCTTAAAGGTCCTGTCACATTAACTTCTCTGCCATGATCAATTGCACCTGGATCTGCACAATAAAATAAACACCTTCTCCCTGACATTACTTTTGTAGATGCATTTTTTTTTTCACCTCAATAGTCACGAAACTAAGACACAGCCTCCTAACAGAACTTTTGGTGAGTAACACATAAGCCACAAAATTCATCATCCTTTCCTTTACGAACTGCCTTCATGAACTTTCTTGTTCTAATGTACCTTGTTTTGAGCTAAATGTTTGGTTTAGCTATGTGGCTAAACATTCAGACCTTGCTTTCAAATCAGTGCAATTCATCTACTCAATACTTTTCCTTCCAGATACAGTAGAAAAATCATATGTAACACTCAAAATTTTGCTTTTCCAGTATTTTTTTTCTTGTCCACTATGCTTTAGGGCATATACATCCAATTGAGGACATATGTTCCAGTGGTCCCTCTCTGATTGGAATTCACACAGCATGTACATCTATCTGCAGATTAAAGTTGAATTATTTTCTTGTTCAGTCATCTGGTCCTAGAGACTGTAACATGAAGACATAAATATAAGCTGAAAGAGAGAGGCAGTACCATGACAGATGATACTGTGGGAGTTTGCATAAGCTGGGAATGCAAATTACTCATACTTTTGGGACTTACTTAGATACAGCTTGTATACATCACTGCAAGTGATGATGGAATTTCTTGGGTCATGCATGAGCAGTGTGTTGGTAGGCCAGATAAAGAAACTATATACAGCCCTCACTTGCAGTCAGACTCAGAGGTCCTAGCAGAGGGCCGACAGTTTGTCTTCAAAGAGGCAGACATACTTAGTCCAGCAGATCAGTGGTGAGACAATTTGTAGGCTAAATATGACAAGAGTATAGAACTCATGCTGTCTTAAGTTATGGCACTAAAATATACTTCTGTCCTTGTCAGGTAAAATAGAAATGGTGTCTCTTTATTGTAGGGGAACACTGTGTATGTGTGTGTGTGTGGGGGGGGGGGTTGTGTGATGTATGCAAATGAGTGTGCCCATGTGTGTACATGCAATGGTCAAAGGAGAACATCTGGTGCCTTCCTTTATCACTCTCTATTTTATTACTGTTTTGAACTGGTGAGTTGACCTGTCAGAACTCACTTGTTTTTATGCCCCAATACTGGGATTGTAAGCACATGTAATTATGCCCAACTTTTTACATGAGTGATGGGATTTAAACTTGTCCTGTCATGCTTTCAGAGCAAGCACTCTTATTACTGAGCCATATCTCTAACCCCCCAAAAAGTGGATTTTCTTTTTACATCATAGATATATAACCAAAGCTCTAAGAGTGTATTGATTTTCTTGCCTAAAATTTCTATATCTGGAATAGCACCCAGAAAGTTCCTATGTGAATTTATAATGATATACAGTTGTTCTCTGTGTGTCAAAGGAACTATAGAAATTGTCACTAAATATAAATTGTCATCTATCTAGACTTTGATGAGTCTTAACCTTTGAAATACTTCCTGGATGGTATACTGCCTTTGTTTAATTTTTTTAGTAGGGAAGGGGCATATGTTTCTACTTATGTCTTCCTTTTGAATGCCTCTCACATCACTACAGATAACTTAAGGTGTCCTTTGAAAAATGTATTAGTTCTTTGAGGATTCCATATATGTTTTGATCATATTTGCCTTCAGTCCCCCAACTCTTCAACTTAGGGAGTCTTAAATGTGATTTAATCTAGACATCAATTCAAGAACTAACACAGCAGCTGTAGACAATCTCACACACATACTGAAAGTTACTGAACTACCCATATGCACGTTATGGAAAATCAGGGCTCACAATTGAGTGTAGAATGGCCTCTTCTTGAAAGAGCTCAGACATTTGATGGACTATTATACAATATTTTCATCTTTATTGCCCAATATTGGTCTTCCTAAAATAAATCTCAGTGGCTTCTTTCCTTTGGCATGCTTTGTGATCATGGATGACATCATCTCTTTACATCTGACCTTTTGTTCCTGTCCAGGCATAGATTACAAGAACTTATAGCTCTAAGCAGAAAAAGCTTCTAGAGTGCTTCTATTTCATCAAAAAAAATTACAGTGATATATAAATAAAGGGAAGCTTCACACTGTGTGCATATGTTGCTAGGGTGAAATCTTCCTCTGGTGGTACTGCATCCTACTTTGTCTTGTGTCTCTGAACTGACCATGGGAATGGATTGTGACTTGCTACATCAACACTAGTCTGAGAGCTTGTACCCATTAGGCCCAGTGAATGTTGGTTGGCTTATTTCATTTGCATATCTCATTTGGTGGCATGTGAGTTACCTTATACCTTAGAGGGCTGACTAGAGCTGTTTCAGTTCTGAGGACCTCAGGGTTACATGCCTCTGTAGCAATTTTAAGGTGTAATTTATCAAAATGACACACTGGTTTGAGCTTTTGAATTTTTTAGTAGCTTGGAATCATTCTGTTTCCTCATTTAGTTGAATGACTCAGTAACTGGTTGTACGAAACCAAGCTTGTTTAGAAGAAGTTAAATCAATGGTTCTCAACTTACCTGATGCTGTAATCCTTTAATAGAGATCCTCATGTTTGGGTGACCCCCAACTACAACATTATTTTCACTGCTACTTCATAATTGTAATTTGCTACTTCTATGGATCATAATATAAATACTTATGGTTTTTGGTGGTCTTAGGCCACCCCTGTGAAAGGGTCATTCAACCCTAAAAGGAGTTGTGACCTACAGGTTGAATACCACAGAATTAAAGAAGTGGTCAGAAATTCTTAGATACCATTCTAAAATAAGTATTACAAGGAAAACTTTGTAGATTAATTAAATGTAGTAGAGCTTATTTTAACAAAGAAAACTAAATAAGACTCAAGGTTCAAGCAGCAGCAGAAAAAGAACTGAGACACCTAACTAAACGCATGATTTGGCAGTGTTTCTAGCTTTTGGCCTATGGGCTGCACCATGAGTGGCAAACATTAAAGACAAGTAGCCATGATAGGAGGTCTAAGTGTTGGGCCCTGTTGCTCTTCCTCACCCAACTTTGCTATATAATATTTCCACTAGGACACATTCCTTTTTCATGAGGGTCTTATTTTTATCTTACATCTTTTTTTACTAGATATTTTCTTTATTTACATTTCAAATGTTATCCCCTTTCCTGGTTTCCCCTCTGGAAAACAACCCTATTCCCTCCTCAGTCCCCCTGCTCACCATCCCACCCTCTCCCACTTCCTGGCCCTGGCATTCCCCTACACTAGGGCATAGAGCCTTCACAGGACAAAGGGCCTCTCCACCCATGGATGACCGACTAGGCCATCCTCTGCTACATATGCAGCTGGAGCCATGAGTCCCACCATGTGTACTCTTTAGTTGGTGGTTTAGTCCCTGTGAGCTCTGGGGGTACTAGTTAGTTCATATTGTTGTTTCTCCTATGGGACTAGAATATCCTTCAGCTCCTTGGGTCCTTTCTCTACCTCCTTCATTGGGGATCCTGGGCTCAGTCCAATGGATGGCTGTGAGCATCCATTTCTGTATTAGTTGGGCAATGGCAGAGCTTCTCAGGAGACAGCTATATCAGGCTCCTGTCAGCCAGGACTTGCTGGCATCCACAATAGTGTCTGGGTTTGGTGATTGTATATGAGAAAGATACCTAGATGGGGTAGTCTCTGGATTGTCCTTCCTTCACTCTGCTCCCCACTTTGTCTCTGAAACTCCTTCCATGGGTATTTTGTTCCCCCTTCTAAGAAGGATTGAAGTATCTACACTTTGGTCTTCCTTCTTCTTGAGTTTCTTTTGGTTTGTTGATTGTATCTTGGGTATTCCAAGCTATTGGACTAATATCCAATTATCATTGTGTACATACCATGTGTGTTCTTCTGTGATTGGGTTACCTCACTCATAATGATATTCTCCAGATCCATCCATTTCCCTAAGAATTTCATAAATTCATTGCTTTTAATAGCTGAGTTAAGTATTCCATTGTGTAAATGTACCACATTTTCTTTATCCATTCCTCTGTTGAGGGACATCTGGATTGTTTCCAGCTTCTGGCTATTATAAATAAGACTGCTATGAACATACTGGAGCATGTGTCCTTATTACATATTGGAGCATCTTCTGGGTATATGTCCAGGAGTAGTGGTATTGCTGGGTCCTCAGGTAGTACTATGTTCAATTTTCTGAGGAACTGGCAAAACTAATTTCCAGAGTGGTTGTACCAGCTTTCATTCCCACCAGCAATGAAGGAGTGCTCTTCTTTCTCCACAACCTCTCCAGCATCTGCTATAACCTCAGTTTTTGATAATAGCCATTCTGATTGGTGTGAGGTGGAATCTCAAGGTTGTTTTGATTTGCTTTTCCGTGGTGACTAAGGATGTTGAACATTTCTTTAGGTGCTTCTCAGTCATTTGGTATTCCTCAGATAAGAATTCTTTAGCTCTGTACCCCATTTTTACTAGGGTTATTTGGTTCTCTGGAGTCTAACTTCTTGAGTTCTTTGTGTATATTGGATATTAGCCCTCTATCAGATGTAGGATTGGTAAATATCTTTTCCCAATCTGTTGGTTGCTGTTTTGTTCTATTGACAGTGTCCTTTGCCTTACAGAAGCTTTGCAGTTTTATGAGGTCCCATTTGTCAATTCTTGATCTTAGAGTATAAGCTATTGGTGTTTTGTTCAGGAAATTTTCTCCTGTGCCCATGTGCTCAAGGCTCTTCCTCACTTCCTCTTCTGTTTGATTCAGTATATATGGTTTTATGTAGAGGTTCTTGATCCACTTGGACTTGAGCTTTGTATAAAGAGATATGAATGGATCAATTTGTATTCTTCCACATGCTAACCACAAGTTGAGCCAGCACCATTTGTTGAAAATGCTGTCCTTTTCCCACTGTATGGTTTTGGGTCCTTTGTCAAAGATCAAGTGACCAGAGGTGTGTAGGTTCATTTCTGGGTCCTCAATTCTATTCCATTGATCTACCTGCCTGTTACTGTACCAATACCATGCAGTTCTTTATCACAATTGCTCTGTAATACAGCTTGAGGTCAGGGATGGTGATTCCACCAGTTCTTTTATTGTTGAGAATAGTTTTTCACTATCCTAGTTTTTTTGTTATTCCAGATGAAGATGGAAATTGCTCTTTATAATTCTGTGAATAATATGATTTGGAATTTGATGGGTATTGCATTGAATCAGTAGATTGCTTTTGGCAAGATGGACACTTTTACTATATTAATCCTGCCAATCCATGAGCATGGGAGATCTTTCCATCTTCTGGGATCTTTGATTTCTTTCATCAGAGACCTGAAGTTCACTTGCTTAGTTCGAGTCACACCAAGGTATTTTAAATTATTTGTGATTATTGTGATGGGTATTGTTTCCCTAATTTCTCTCTCAGCCTGTTTATTTTTGTGTAGAGGAAGGCCACTGACTTGCTTGAGTAAATTTTATATCCAGCTACTTTGCTGAAGTTGTTTATCAGGTTTAGGAGTTCTCTGGTGGAATTTTTGGGGTCATTTAAGTATACTATCATATCATCTGCAAATAGTGAAAATATGACTACCTCCTTTCCAATTTCCTTTGATCTCCTTTTGTTGTCTAATTGCTCTGGCTAGGAATTCTAGAGCAATATCGAAAAGGTAGGGAGAGAATGGGCAGCCTTGACTAGTTCCTGATTTTAATGCAATTGCTTCAAGTTTCTCTCCATTTAGTTTGATGTTGGCTGCTGGTTTGCTGTATATTGCTTTTACTATGTTTAGGTATGGGCCTTGAATTCCTGATCTTTCCAAGACTTTTATCAAGTGGAGTGTTGGATTTTGGCAAACCCTTTCTCAGCATCTAATGAAATGATCATATGTTTTTTTTTCTTTGAGTTTGTTTATATAGTAGATTACATTGATGGATTTCTGTATATTGAACCATCCCTGTATCTCTGGGATGAAGCCTACTTGATCATGATGGGTGATCGTTTTTAAGTGTTCTTGGCCTCAGTTTGGGAGAATTTTATTGAGTATTTTTGCATCGATATTCGTAAGGGAAATTGGTCTGAAGTTTTCTTTCTTTGTTAGGTATTTGTATGGCTTAGGTATCACAGTACTTGTGGCTCCATAGAACGAATTAGGCAGAGTACCTTCTGTTTCTATTTTGTGGAATAGTTTGAGGAGTATTGGTATTGGGTCTTCTTTGAAGGTCTGATAAAACTCTGCACTAAACCCATCTGGTCCTGGTCTTTTTTTGGTTGGGAAACTATTGATTGACCTGGCCTGCAGGTCCAGTAGTTCGGGGGAATGAGGAGGGTCACAACCTGTGAATAAAGAATGGGCGAGAGAGACAACAGGACTCAAGGAAGCATTGCTTGTCAAGAGCCGTTTACTTGGTTGAGGAGAGCATATTTAAAGCAAAAATCTTGGAGGGAGGGGGAGAAGAAGGAGAAAGAAGGAAGTTTACAAGGGAAGGGGGAGAGGAAGGAGGGAGATGGAAGGTTACAAAATCTTCTGGGGTTGAGCTCCGGGGTGACAGGTGGAGAGGGGGTGGATTTCCGTGAATGTTCTTTTCCCAGGGCCAAGCCGATCCTTGTGATTGTCAGGCAGGATGTTAATCTCAGGGTTCTCAATTAGCTGGGGCAGGATGTTTATCTCAGGGCTCTCATGGTTCCCAACAATTGATGACTGTTTCTATTTCATTAGGAGATATGGGACTGTTTAGATCATTTATCTGATCTTCATTTAAGTTTGGTACTTGGTATATATCTAGAAAATTGTTCATTTCATCCAGGTTTTCCAGTTTTGTTGAGTATAGACTTTTCAGTAGGATCCAATGATTTTTTTTTTTTTTTTGTATTTCCTCAGATTCTGTTGGTATGTCTCCCTTTTCATTTCTGATTTTGTTAAACTGAATCCAGGAACACATCAAAACAATAACCCACCATGATCAAGTAGTATTCATCTTTGAGGATACTTAATTAGGATACTATCTCTGTGCCCTCTAGATAGTCTGACTAAGGGTTTATCTAATTTGTTTATTTTTTTTTCAGAGAACCAGCTTCTGGTTTGGTTGATTCTTTGTATAGTTCTTTTTGTTTCCACTTGGTTGATTTCAACCCTGAGTTTGATTATTTCCTGCGATCCACTACTCTAGGGTGAATTTGCTTCTTTTTGTTCTTGAGCTTTCAGATGTGCTGTCAAACTGCCAGTGTATGCTCTCTTTAGTTTCTTTTTGGAGGCACTCAGAGCTATGAGTTTTCCTCTTAGTACTGCTTTCATTGTGTCCCATAAGACTGGGTATGTTGTGGCTTCATTTTCATTAAACTCTAAAACGTCTTTAATTTCTTTCTTATTTCTTCCTTGACTAAGTTATCTTGAGTAGAGTATTAAGCTTCCATGTGTATGTGGGCTTTCCATTATTTATGTTGTTATTGAGGATCTGCCTTAGTCCTTGGTGATCTGGTAGGATGTATGGAATTTGATCTTCTTGTATCTGTTGAGGCCTGTTTTGTGACCAATTATGTGGTCAATTTTGGAGACGGTATCATGAGGTGCTGAGAAGAAGTTATATCCTTTTCTTTTAGGATAAAATATTCTATAAATATGTTAAATCCATTTGTATCATAACTTCTGTTAGTTTCACTGTGTCTCTGTTTAGTTTCTGTTTCCATGATCTGTTCATTGCAGAGAGAGGAGTGTTGAAGTCTCCCACTATTATTCTATGCTTTGAGCTTTAGTAAAGTTTCTTATATGAATGTGGTTGCCCTTGCATTTGGAGCATATATGTTCAGAATTGAGAGTTCATCTTGGTAGATTTTACCTTTGATGAGTGTGAAGTGTTCCTCATCATTTTTGATCACTTTAGGTTGAAAGTGGCTTTTATTAGATAGTAGAATGGCTACTCCAGCTTGTTTCTTGGAACCATTTGCTTAGAGAATTGTTTTCCAGCCTTTACTCTGAGATAGTGTCTATCTTTGTTACTGAGGTGGGTTTCCTGTATGGAGCAAAATGTTAGGTCCTGTTTATGTAACTACTATATTAGTCTATGTCTTTTTATTGGGGAAATTGAGTCCATTGATATTAATAGATATTAAGGAAAAGTAATTGTTGCTTTCTGTAATTTTTGTTGTTAGAGTTGGAATCAGTTCATGTGGCTATCTTCTTTTTGTTTTGTTGAAAGACAAATTTCTTGACTTTTTTCAGGTGTAGTTTTCCTCCTTATGTTGGAGTTTTCCATTTACTATCCTGTGCAGGGCTGGATTTGTGGGAAGATATTGTGTAAATTTGGTTTTGTCTTGGAATATCTTGTTTTTTTCATCTATGGTAATTGAAAGTTTTGCTGGGTATAGCATCCTGGGCTGGCATTTGTGATCTCTTAGGGTCTGTATGACATCTGCCTGGTCTGCCTTCATATGTTACTTGACTTTTTTCCTTACTGCTTTTAATATTCTTTCTTTGTTTTGTGCATTTGGTGTTTTGATTATTTTGTGACAGGAGGGATTTCTTTTCTGGTCCAAACTATTTGGAATTCTGTAGCCTTCTTGTGTGTTCATGGGCATCTCTTTCTTTAGGTTGGGGAAGTTTTCTTCTATAATTTTGTTGAAGATATTTACTGGCTCATTACATTGGGAATCTTCACTCTCTTCTATACCTATTATCCTTAGGTTTGGTCTTCTCATTGAATCCTGGATTTCCTGGATGTTTTGGGTTAGGAGCTTTTTGCTTCTTGCATTTTCTTTGACTGTTGTGTCAATGTTTTTATGGTGTCTCTGCCCCTGAGATTCTCTCTTCTATCTCTTGTATTCTGTTGGTGATGTTTGCATCTATGGCTTCTTACTTCTTTCCTAGGTTTTCTATATCCAGAATTGTCTCCCTTTGTGATGTCATAATTGTTTCTACTTCCATTTTTAGATCCTGGATGGTTTTGTTCAATTCCTTTACTTGTTTGATTGTGTTTTCCTGTGGTTCTTCAAGGGATTTTTGTGTTTCCTCTTTAAGGGCTTGTACTTGTTTACTTGTGGTCTTCTGTAATTCTTTATGAGATTTTTGTGTTTCCTTTTTTAGGGCTTATATCTGTTTACCTGTGTTCTCTTGTATTACTTCAAGGGATTTATTTATGTTCTTCTTAAAATATCCTCTACCACCATAGTGAGATATGATTTCTAGATCCAAATCTTGCTTTTCCGGTGTGTTGGGGTATCCAGGACTTGCTATGGTGGGGGTATTGGGTTCTGATGATGCCAAATAGTCTTGGTTTCTGTTGGTAAGATTCTTGTGTTTGCCTTTCACCATCTGGTAATCTCTTGTGTTAGATGTTCTTGCTGTCTCTGGCTCAAGCTTGTTCCTCCTATGGGTCTGTAAGCCTGTGTCAGCACTCCTGGGAGATTAGCTCTCTCCTGGCAAGACCTCTTCACAGAGGACTGTGGATCAGCCCCAGCTCCTGGGTGCAGATGGAGGCAGAAAGGATGCTGTCCCAGCTGCTCTGCTGCTTCTGTGCCCTGTGCCTCCTGGCTGGTTCTACCTTAAGACAGCCACCAGAGAGAAGATCTTTTCCTTACATCTTACAATTAATTAATTAACCAGGAATTGCTCATTTTGCCATTATTTTCCCTGGTTACTTTGGCATTCTCCCATCATGCTAGGAATTCCTGTCAAATTTTGTGCTTAAGTTTTCAGTAATGTTCTAGAGTTGCATGTACTGACAATAGCCACAGAATTGCCTTGACAGAAATTCCCAAATTCTGTCTTCTACTTCCAAACACAATTCTGTATGTAAATCAGGAAACTAATAATTTTCCTGAGGAAAAAATATGACTCATCTATGCTTGTAGACATTTGTAACTTCCTTAGAGCTATTCTTGAAACTTCTACATTCTATCAAGTTCTACTTCAGTCTAAAATTTTATTTTTATTTTTATTGAAATGAAGTTATTTTCATATAATACAGTCTGACCCCTGTTTCCCCTCTCATCTCTTTCTAGATCCTCCTCACCTCCCCATCCTTTCAACTCCACACCTTCTTTCTCTCTCTATCTCTTAGAAAACAAGCCAGTTGTAGTGATGTATGCTAGTAGGATTTTCTGAAGGAGGTGGAGGCAGGGGGATCACAATTTCAAGATCAGCCTGTGTTATAGACTTGTGGGTTGGAGAGTTGGCTCAATGATTGAAGGGACTGACTGTTTTTCCAGAGAGCCCAGATTGAAAGAGGCACAGGGGACTTTGGGAGCTGAGTGAAGCTGTACTTCCTTGATCATATACTGGTTATTCTGAAATATTCAGCTGGTGGAACTCTATCAATGTGTACAGTTATGATTTGCACATACTTTTCTGCTTGTGTGTTATCCAGCAAAAAACTGTCAAAACCAGCTAATCCAAGTAAACCATGAGCCTGGGCTACAGAACACCCTGTATTACAAAATCTATTTGTGTGTTTGTTATCGTGTGCGAGTGTCTGCATGCCACATCACACAAGTGGAACTCATAGGACACTCATGCAGATCAGTTCTCTCTGCCACCATGTGGGTCCTGGGAATCAAACTCAGTCACCAAACTTGGTTAAAAAAAAAATCACAGCACAATTTCACAGGCCCTTGTGTGAGTAAAATTTGGAAGCATAGGGGTATATAGCTCTATGTGGTTTGAATGAGAATGGCCCCATGGGCTCATATATTAGTTTGCTTAGTCACCAGAGGGTGGTATTATCTGAGAAGGATTAAAAGTATTAGGAGGGGTTGTCTTGTTGGAGAGGGTGGGACCTTGTTTTCTCAGGGTGTAGGCTTTGAAGTTTCAAAAGCCCATGGCAGGCTACAACCCTCACCCCACCTCTCTATTCCACACCTGCCTGTCTGCCTGTGGATCAGGATATGACCTACCAGTCCCATAGCTACCTGTCTGCCATCATGCTTCCTGCAATGATTATAATGGACTAGATCTCTGAAACCATAATTAAATACATTGTTTTATAATAATTGCTTTAATCATGGTGTCTCTTTACAGCAATAGAGCAGTAACTAAGACAAGTTTCTAGGTTCTATTACCGTCACAGACAAAAAAAAAATTATTTGAGAAAAAATACAGACCTAAGTTAAAGCAGATATAAGTTGAAAGAATTTGATCCAAATAATCATATTTTCAATAAAAATAATTTTCAATAAAAAGAGGTTTAAATCCAAAGAATTCCACTTCCTGTTGTTAAGAGAGTGGTAACCTGAAACTCTCTACAGTTCTAAGTTTTAGGCATTGTAGAAATAGCTTCTATGAAGCTAATTCACAAAGCTGTTGGTCCAATGACAACCCCATCTTTGGCTCTCCTAACCTGGGAAGTATCCTCAAGCTGCAGTTACTTTCTGTACAGTACACCTTTTCCTGTGCATCTATGTCTACCTGGCATTCCATCTCAACTCCCTGCTATGGGTCAGGTCATTGTTACCCATGGCCTGAAGAGCCAACAAAGTACTTCAGATGGGTTTTGCAAGAACTTCTTTTGTGGAGAAAGAGGATCTCTTTAAATAATATGAGGATACAAGAGAGGCAAGAGAAATGGCTTTCAAGTAGATTTATTACCTATGTGTTTGCATGCTCCTATGTGCTCCTAAAGTTTCAATAAATGCCAAAAACACTCAATTCCAAAGAGTCACCATGTTTACTACTGGTCCTTTTCTATTGGTTGTGGTTCCTGTCATATTAATGTTGTGTCTTTCCAACTGTTAAATCTCTTTCCAAACTTTAATGGAGACTCCTTTAAAAGGCTTTGCAGTGGCATCCCCACCAACCTCAATCTTGTCACAAACATTTGATGCTTGCTCTGTCCAACACAGCAGCAGTTCTGCAGAAGCCTCAGTTGACTTAGATGGCAATCATATATGCATTCCCCAGGGCGCTCACTTATAAGCATATAAGGAAAGGAACTTCTAAAGTAACTCAAGCAAGTTCAGTTAATGTGTATCTCCTTGACACATCTATGTAATCAGCTTGCATATACGTTTTGCCATTTCACTGTATGCCTTCCATTATGACACACTCTTGTTTGGCATGCTCTTCTTTCCTTTAAGTTGTAAGCTGGTAGGTGAAATAGTTGCATCTTTTAATTGTTTACATTGCATCATACCTACAGGCTGTTTAGCAGCTCAGTGAAACCTGTAAAACTATTAAGCAAAAATGTGTGAATACAATATTTTGAGAAAAGGGTGTTTAAGAAATCTCTGAAATTAATAACCACCGAACTAAAGACTTTCATGGTGAATCTGTATGGAGTAAGAGTGTTTGTGATGCACCCCGGCTGGTAGTACTCATCCACTCATCTTGTCAGTTTTATGACTTAGATCGTTCAGTGTTTGATGTTCTTGTAATGGGGTTTGAAGACACAACAGCACCTCATAGCTCTTTCCTTGACTTGCAGGAGACCCATGGCTTCTTCACTACTTAACACCTAGACCGGAAGGTGGGTTGAGACAAGGTTGAGAGATAGGACATAAACCATCGAGGAGAGGTGCAATATTAGCAGCTGTAATGAGAGATGCCTGTGAGGAAAAGTTGAAATGACCAATCCAAATGAGGGTCAGGATTAGTGAATAATCAGTTATCCATACCCCTGTGGTCTGCAGTGACTACTGGAAATGTAACACTGTGTAGAACATTAAGCCATTTATTCTATCTGAAAAAAAAAAAATACAGTCAAGTTTATAAAGACAATAAGCACCAGGAGTTGTGCTAAGATACTCTTGCCTGGCCTGGGGAAGAATTTGATTGGCAGGAAGTAGGAGACTTTCGTTTTTTTCTAGACTCTGGTTCATGGATGGTATGGAACTAGTGTAGGTAATCTGAGAGAGAATGTGTGCTATCCCACCCCAAGCACAGCACTTGTGGAGTAGGAAGGTATGCTGACATCTCTGTGGAATTTCAGTGTAGTGAAGGGAGTAGGTAAGTTAAGTGTATGGGGTCTGAAGGGCTTTCTGTGGACTGCCACATACTACCCTCCTGAGAGGAGAGCATTCTGGTCTGTACTGAGGTAGGTGATATGATGACTTTTGGAAGTGACTCCTCTCCCATATTGTTGTCCTGCTGTTTCCCATGGGTGCACACATCCCAACCCTGCAGCCTTCCTCAGTCATGTTTGTCTGCCTTAACCCTTTCATGACAGGAAGTCCACACACTGAGAGCAGGGTGCTATTGTTTCAAGTACTGTCTTTTCTGGCATAGAAGTGCTTTGACATGAACATTCTCTTGTTTACCTCACTTTGGCTGATAGTCAAGTAACAAAATTCTGCTACTTTTCCATTCATGCAGGAAGAGAAAAACAACCCTCAGAATTTTTTCCTGAAAGTGCTAGTATCTTGGGAAGTAAAGCCTGGGACATCGATGCCACTAGGATATGGGTGTCCTGAGAATACAGGAGGGTTACTGAACAATAGATTTTTCTTGTAAAAGTTGAATAACTTGCATGAAGTCCCAGACAACACTGAGGTGTGGAGGATATTTTGAATGTATTGTTTTTTTCTATTAAATTTATTTATTTGTTTCCATTACAACCCAATATTAACTCTTCCTCTCCTCCCAGTACCCTCTCATGCAAGTCCTTACCTCCATCTTCCCTTCCCCTTCTCTTTTGAGTATCAACCCCTCTGGTTATCAATCCCTCAACATCATAGTCTCTGCCAGACTAGAAAATCCTCTCCCACTGAGACAGGACAGGATGTCCATTTAGGAGCTCCGATCCACAGGCAGGCAGGCAGGCAGGCAGCAGGCAGGCAGGCAGGCAGACTCAAGCACAGCCCATGCTCCAGTTATTTGGGGAACCCTCAAGAAGACCAAGCTGCTCATCTGCCACATAGGTGCAGGGGCCCTAGGTCCAGCCTGTGCTCACTCTTTAGTTGGTGATTCAGTCTCTGAGACACACACCCCCCCCCGAGTGTCCAGGTTAGTTGACTCTGTAGGTCTTCCTGTAGAGTCCCTGTCTTCTTTGGGTCTCTCAATCGTTCTACGAACTCTTGCGTAAGACTCCTGAGTTCTGTCTAATGTTTGGGTGTGGGTCTCTGCATCTCTTTTCATTGGCTGCTGGGTGGAGCCTTTCAGAGGACAGTTATGCTAGGCTCTTGTCTGCAAGCATAACTGTCAGTGATTGGTTCTTGCCAGTGGGATGGGTCTCAATTTGGGGCAGTCATTGGTTGGCCATTCCTGCAGCAATTTGCTCTCTCTTTGTCCATGTATATCTGGTAAGCAGGACAAATTTGAGGTCTAAGGGTTTGTGGATGGGTTGCTATCCTTATTCTTCCACTGGGAGTCCTGCCTGGCTACAGGAAGTGGTCATTTCAGGATTCAGAATCTGCTAAGAATGTCAGCTAGAGATCCCCTTAGACCCTCCGGGGCCTCTCTCCATCCCAGGTCTCTTACACTTTCTAGAGATTACCCTTCCCCCCATCTGGCACCTCCTAGAGATTGCCCCCTCCCAGCCGATCTCCCTTCTCTCTACCTTGTTCTTCTTACATATGATCTCCCTGTCTGTTTCTATACCAATACCGTGCAGTGCTTTGTGGTACAGCTTGAAGTCTATACTTGAAGGAAAAGTGATGCCTCCAGAAGTCCTTCTACTGTTCAGGATCGTTTTAGATATCCTGAGCTTTTTATTTTTCATATGAAGTTAAGAATTGTTCTTTCAAGATCTGTGAAGAATTGTGTTGGAATTTTGATGGGAATTTCATTGAATCAGTAGATTGCTTTTGATAAGATGGCCATTTTCACTATGTTAATCCTACTGATCCATAAGCAAGGGAGATCTTTCCAGCTTCTGATATCTTCCTTAATTTCACTATTCAGAGATTTCTTTCTTGAAGTTCTTGCCATATAGGTCTTTCACTTGTTTGGTTATAGTTGCACCAAGGTATTTTGTGCTATTTGTGGCTATTGTGAAGGGTACTCTTTCTCTAACATCTTTCTCAGTCCGTTTATCGTTTATGTAGAGGAGGCTACAAAATTGAGTTAAATTTGTATTTAGCCATTTTGCTGAATGTATTTTCTTGATTCTATGTATTATCTTAAGTGCCCCTGCTTTGGGCTTGCTTTGCTTTTAATTCTCCACCCTAACAACCCAAGAAAGAGTGTTTCCAGTAAGAGGACAAGAGTCATGTTTTCTCATGTGTTCCTGGCTCTCCAGAGTTAGAGAAATCCTGTGTGCGGTATGGGTAAGAGGCAAACCACAGAGCCATCTGAGACCCACTTCCAGTCATGAGTCATAGTAAGACACAGTAAGCAGTCAGGCTTCCAGTCTCTGTGTGGCCACTGGGTCAGTATGGACACTTGTCTCATGGACAGTAAAACCAGAAACATAGCCAGGTGGTGGTGATGCACGCCTTTAATCCCAGCACTTGGGAGGCAGAGGCAGGTGGATTTCTGAGTTCGAGGCCAGCCTGGTTGATAGAGTGAGTTCTGGGACAGCCAGTGCTATTCAGAGAAACCCTGTCTCGAAAAAAGAAAAAACGAAACAAAACAAAACAACAACAACAACAAAAAAGAGAGAGACAAGGCCAAATCCTCTACTGCAAAGGCTCTCCCTCAAAGCTTTCTGCCATAGCCTCTACCAACTGTCATTGGGTCAAGGCAAAACAGTCAGGGCAGAGAGCCAACTTTAGAGAGCTGACTCCAAGGCCAGCTTAGTTGTGACTCAGAGTGAGAGCTAAGGGACAGATACTTAAAGAGTCCGAGTCTCAAAAATACCTGACGAATGTTCTTTGCCTCTGGCTTTGACAGGGAAGAATCCTAGCAGACCCATTTGGCTTGTCCTTGACATGATATTTAGAAAGACCACAAGGAAGCTAGCAATGAGGCTTCCTGAACATTCAGCACCAAAGACAGGCTAGGGGCTCTGACACCACTCTGCCCTGTGAAAGAGACAGACACTCCATAGCAGGCTGCAAGGTATGGAGAGTCCCAATGTCAGGGAGGGGAAACAGAACAGTGTGGGGAGAGAACATAGTGTCTCCAGAATTGGGGTTGAGGCTCTGGCTTTATGTTCTGCCATCTCAGAGCATAGCTGAGATCACACAAGATGGAAGATGTCAGCTGCAACCCCACCAAGGCCTGTGCATAGGAGGGTGGCAGCCTAGGCCAGCCTGGGCCAGGAGAGAATAGTCTTGGATGCCAGACCTGCCCAACTGGGCTGTACCCTCTCTGTTCTTTAAAGGAGATAAAAGGATGGGAGAAATGGTAGACATCCCTGTCTTTAACCAATTGGAGACCAGCACATTATCTTCTATCACCATCCCCTCCACACACACATACTCAAATTTAAAGTATGAAATGCCTTCTTCAAGAAGCTATGCTAAAGTCAAAATTGCTAATGATCTCTGGTTTGCTTTCTCTACTTGCCCTGAGACTAGGCTATCTACTCAAAAGGTATTTCTTTGGAAATATTCTTTTATAAGGTCATTACCAATACAGCTGCTGATAAGGCTAAAGGAGACCCCAGGACTCACACTGCAAGGGCACACCATTGCCATAAGCCGAGTGTAAGTCCTAACTCGAGTGCTCTGCTTTCTCTGCAGTTTTCATCTGTAACATGAATATGTCAATGATGGCTGCCTCATGACATAGTCTGATTAAGTGTCATTCTTAGGTATAGCAACTGGCATACAGCAATTACATGATCTTTCTTCCTCTTCAAGGAAGTGGCAACATAATTCAACAGAAGAGAGAGTTTTGTCAGCTTAATGGACACGTACTTCTTTGATACATGCAAGACCCTGGATTCTGTCCCTAACGCCCCCTCCTGCCCAGATAACAGAAACTTTTAGGGAGCAGTACTACAGTCTGTAATTCTAGGACTTTGGAGGGCAAGACAGGAGGAGACCAAATTTGAAGTCACCCTGAACTACAAAGCAAGAACACATCACAGGAAACAACAAAATAAAACCAAAGAAAGAGGGTAGCAGCAACTGCTGCTTTATTGCAAAGTACCACTAGTGGCATGCAAGTGGCTTTGTTCAGGACAGCAGCACCAGAAGATGCAACTTACAGGAAAGGTCTTGAGATGTAGCCTTGGAGGGAAAAAGGGTAGCCATGGTTGAATGGCATTCAGGCCACCAGAAGAGCACAGGCCAAATAAGAGTGCCCTGACAACAGTGTGCTCTGTGGGGAACCATCCTTATGTGCTAGACAAATGGAGGCTTGGAGTTGGGCATGAGGAGGGCATGATCTGGGGCAGAGTCTTGGATGACTCCAGTATCTTCGCAGACCTTCCAGCTTTCATCAGTCTTGAGACATTCCCAAAGCCCTGCATCTGGGAGAAATTGGCTATAGAGCCTATGACAGCCCCTTCCCTGGCATGTTTGCTACATCTAAGGTTTTAGCTGATCTCTAGGTCCAAACAGCAGCTAGCTATTACTAGGACATAATCCTATACCCTTGGGCCTTAGTTAGACTCTTGTTGATGTTCCATGTCCAGATTTCAACTGGAGAAGAGAATTCAAAGATATCAAAAAGGGACAGGAGGGACTTGAAAGCAATCAAAGCTGCAGGAGATGGCTTCCTTCATTTGATTTCTGTTGCTGTGATAAAACACCAACCAAAACCAAACTGGCTTATACTTCAGTGTCACATAGTGCCCCACTGAGGATGCTAATGTAGGAGCTCAAGGAAGAGTCTGGAGGCAAAACTTGATGCAGAGACCACAGAGAAACATGTCTTACTATCTTGCTTTTCAAGGATTGCTCTACATTTTATCTTATATAAGCCAGTATTACCTGCCCATGGGTAGCATTGCAGAAAACACCCCATGATCCTGCCTACAGGTCAATGTGATAGAGGCAATTCCTCATCTGAGGTCCTCTCTTCCCAAGCGACTCTGGATTGTGTCAGGCATGCAAAAAATAAAGCAGCACAATTTTTCTGTCCTAAAAGAAAATGACCTAGGGGAGAGGCTGAGAATAATGATGATTCTTTTTTTTTTTAACAAAGGGCTAAAAGCGCTGTTTTGTTTGTTTGTTTGTTTGTTTCCTGGAAGACTAGTCTATGCTGCAGGTGGGCAGCACAGACTTGAGGATGCACATAGTATGCCCTCAACCTCCCAAATTCTCTGGCCCTTTAAGGGATGTATGCAAACCCACAATGTTGTCTTCAAGCTCAAGGCCAGACTGGCATACCCATGATTAACCTTCAGTTCACTCTACACTGTAAGCCAACACATTTGCCAGGTTCAAATGAGTTGGGAGTATGGGGCATTTCTTGGACCAGGAAGGATAGTACACTGAGACTGGAGAATGTCTGTCACTATTGCTACCTCTGAGTGTGTCCAAAGTGTGGGAACATAAGGGGAAGACAATGTGCATTTGCACAATCAGAGACTCATGTGGTCAATTGCCTGCTGCCCAGTGTCTGGAGAAGAAAAGATCACAAAAAGGAGAAATTTGGGTCAGAATTTCCATCTGCTATTGTGTTCCCTTCTAGACTCAGGATCACAATGTGTTTCCCGTAAGCTAAAGGTAGAGAGACAGTTACAGGGCCCAGAAGCCAATTATAAACCATTCCTGAGTCCTAGACACAATGAGCACTCAATAGATGTATGATGCCTGAGAATTTGGCTGGAAGCAGTTGTTATGAAGTTCTGTCCTAGTTGTCTGCTTCTTCAGAAAGGATGGATGCAGTTATGCTACTTTCTACATAGAAGAGCCCATCTAATTCCTCACTCTAATCATGTGGGTCTTTGTCTTCTAGGTCTTTGTCTCAAGAGGCTCAGTTGGGAGGACGAGTAGGCGTACACCAAACTAATGGTGGGGAGTGAAGAACTTGATGCATTCTTAAAGAATAATTCCACCATGAAAGGCCTACTGGTAGATCCTTGGGGGAAAGTGGCTAGGCTCTGGCTCTTTAACCACATAACCCCATAACCACAGCACCAATAACCAGACAAACCAATGAAGCCACACCACACTGCCATTGCTGCCCAGCTATAGCTAGGGAGCCAAACATTGTCAGTTTACAAGGAAAGAAACAGTGAGGCCAGCACAGGCAGCCTAGATTCTTCAGAACCTTGGCTTAGATGTTCAATTGCTTCCACTCCAAGTCAGATAAACAACTGGCATGAAACCTGGGTGCATACTTCCCCCAGGCAGAGTCCCTGGATCACCGCACTGGGATCAGCTGATTATGTGTCAAAGCTCTGAGTTCCATGCCTGCCTGAGTCAACCCATCAGAGAATGTGATTGAGACAAACCCTTAGGAAGCTTTTCTCTCACTAAAGTTAGAGTATGGTTTGTTTCCTGGAGTTATACCTCTGATAGCAGTTGAGAACAATTGCAATTTTCTTCCAAAAGGGCTATGATGATTTGAAAGAGAATGGCCCAAGTAGGCTCATGTTTGAATACTTGGTCCCCATTTTGGTAAAACTATTTGGGAAGGGTTAAGAGGTGTGGTTTTGTTGGAGGAGGTGTGTCACTGGGGGTAGGCCTGAACACTTCCAAAGACATCACTCGGAATCTTCTCTTTCTCTCTCTTAGCCTCATAATTGTATATTAAGATGTGAGCTCTCAGCTATTTCTCCAGCACCATACCAGCTGCTTTGCACCCCTCCTTGATGGTCATGGACTCTAGCTCTCTAAATTGTGAGTCTCAAATTAAACATATTGTTTTATATATATATATATATATATATATATATATATATATATATATATATGCGTGTGTGTGTGTGTTTTAGATATGTTTATCACATGGGAAAAAAAGACAACTAAAACAACGTAGCCAGGAGTGAGGTATTGCTAACCTTGCTGTGTTTTGGAATGTGGAAGACTTTGAGACTTTGAACCAGGAAAGCAATTGAACACTGTAAGCAATGTTTCAACCAGTGTTAATGGGCTACTGTATAGGGGCTTGTATGTATTCACTTATAAGTAGATATTAGCCATAAAGTACAGGATAACCACATTACAATCCACAGACCCAAAGACCTCAAATGACAAGAAGGGCCCAAGGGAGGCTGGTTGAATCTTTCTCAGAAGGGAAAATAAAAGCGATATTGAAGGTGGCAGGATGGAGGGAACTGGTTGGGAGAGGGGATGGGGAACAGAGTAAAGTAGGGGATCTGGTGTAAGAAAAGCGTGGGAGAGAGAACAAAATGGGAGTAGGTAGTTGGAGGCATCTCTAGAATGTGGCAGAGACCTCAGTAAGTTGGGGAAGGCAGGGTGTCTATGGGGATGGCTCTAGCTGAGACTCCTAGCAGTGGGGGATAAGGATCCTGAAATGGCCACTTCCTTCAGCTAGGAAGGACTCACAGTGTAGGGATAAGGACAGAAACCCATTGATAAAACCTTTGACCTAAAATGTATCCTGCTTACAAAATGTGCGGGGAGAAAGGTAAAGCAGAGACTGAGGGAATGGCAACCTAAATTGAGGCCCATCCCATGGGCAAGAACCGGTCCCTGACACTATTAATGGTACTCGGTTATGCTTGCAGACAGGAGCCTAGCATTACTGTCCTGTGAGATTCTCCACCCAGCATCTGACTGAAACAGATACAGAAAACCCCAACCAAACATTAGATGGAGCGCGGGGAGTACTATGGAAGAGTTGAGAAAAGGATTGAGGGACCCGAAAATGGAAAGGACTCTACAGGAAGACTAACAGAGTCAACTAACATGGACCCTTGGGGTCTGAACCACCGACCAAATAGAGAACTTGGGTGGACGTAGGCCATGCCCACCCTACGTATGTAGAAAATGTGCAGCTTGGTCTTCATGCAGATCCCCAACAAGTGTAGGTGTTACCTAGTTCGGATTATCCCTGAATTTGATGCCTGCTTGTGGATCCCCTTCCCTAACTGGGCTACCTTACCTGGCCTCAGTGAGAGATGTCCCTAGTCCTGCAGTGACTGATTTGCTCTGTGTGTGTGTGTGTGTGTGTGTGTGTGTGTGTGTGTGTG
>NW_022196913.1:39598193-39611010 GCF_008632895.1 Mastomys coucha | reverse complement strand
GGAAGGGGGAGGGAGGGAGGAGGGAGGGAGAGAGAGAGCCAGAGGGGTCTTCCTTTTCTCAGAGGAGAATGGGATGGGGGGTGGGGGAAGGAGCTGTGAGAGGGGGGACTAGACGGAGAGGGTGCCTGATATTGGGATGTAAAATGAACAAATAAATAAATTAATTAATTTTAGAAAGCAACTAGAAAGGAACACTTATGCAAATGTGATTGAAGGATAGGCCAATCTCCAATGGGTAGTCAAATGTGACAGTGTTGCCTGCATGAATTTTGCTTTAGAATCATGAAGCATACCCAAGTAAAGGAGAGACTATTGCAGGAAGCTGAGAAAGTGAAACCTGGATTGCATTGTAGACCTCACGATGTTGGAGATGCCAGAGTCATGGAACAACTGCCTAGGAGTGCTACAGACAGTAAATGGCTCCAGGCCAAGAGAGAAGTGTATGGCAGGCAGCAAAGCTGGAAGGGAAGAGCCACTTCATCATCAGACATGCAGCAAAGGATTTAAAGTTCGACACTGCATTGTCATCTTGCCTTATCCAGTATTTCTTCATTATATCCTCATTCCCTCATATTGGTAATGTATATTCTTTGCCACTGTATGTTAGACATAATGTGATCTGCTTTTTGTTTTTATTTTGCCAGGGGCTGCAATTAAGTGATTTCTTCCCCCCTCCCTTTTCTCTCTTGCTGTGGCCCCCACTCACTCCAGGCCCTGCTTGCTCCAGGCCCCGGTAGCTCTGGTCCTTAGGTTTTTTTTATTATTATTATTTGTTTCTCATTATGGATGGTTGTGAGCCACCATGTGGTTGCTGGGATTTGAATTCATGACTTCTGGAAGAGCAGTAAGTGCTCTTAACTGCTGAGTCATCTCACCAGCCCCAATTAAGTGATTTCTTTAATCTCAGAAAATACTTTGGAGACTGAAAGATTATAGTGACTCTTGAACTTGAACTAAACACATTTCATAGTACGGTATAGCCAGAAAACTATCAAGTCCAGGGAGTGAAAGTTGGTAGTTTGGGTGAGAATGGCCTCCATAGGCTCCATACTTGCCTCCTCCCTCAATTAGTGGAACTATTTAGGAATTATTAGGAGGTGTGGCCTTGTTGGACGAGGTTTATTACTGGGGTCAGATTTTGAAGTTTCAAGATTTATGCCATTTAAATAGAATCCCTCTCCCCTCTCTGCCTCATAGTTCTCTCTCATGATATGAGCTCTTGGCTACTGCTCCAGCACCGTGCCTGCCTGCTGTCCATGATTTCCAAGTACTCTAACACTCTGAAAGTGTAAGCACCAAATTAAACATTTTCTTTTATAAGTTGCCTTGGTATGGTGTTTTTACCATATCAAGCAATAAAAAGGTAACTACGTTAGAGGCTTTAAATGGGAGAAAGTTGCTTCTTGAGGGAAAAAAAAGCAGATTTATGAACAGGAAGTATGATTCAATGGGTAATTAACCTCAAGTCTATCAGTATACGTGTTCTGTGGCCTCTTTTTAAACAGATGTTTTTGGTAGTTGACAATCAGTTAGTGTAACTTATAACCTGACACTGGGGAATTTATAAGAAAAATAAGCTCATTTTCTCAAAATGTCAACAGTGTGGCATTGTGGAGGCATCTTTTGGTGAGGCAGAGCAGGAAACTAGAGGGAGCTCACTTTACAGCAAAGTCACTTCTGAGATGGCCACTAATCTAATAATTTATTAGTCTATAAATAGATTAACCCATTCTGGAGGGTTCTGCTTTCTCAAAGGTCCTATTTCCAAATACTGTTAACATATGAATGTGGAAATTATGCCACAATGCCAAGTGTTCATGCTTCACACAAACAGGCAAGCCAGAAGACAAGGACCTAAAGCAGCTTCGGGGAGCTTCAGCCTTGCTTCTGGCCTAGTCTTATTTCAATTAAACAATTAATGGTAAGAAGGTCTCTAATGTAGCATGTTGAGCTGCTGTCTCAGTTATCAACAACTAGTAGAAATCCCTGTCTCAAACAGGCTTGTATACTAATAAAGCAAATTCTCTCCTCTCTCTCTCTCTCTCTCTCTCTCTCTCTCTCTCTCTCTCTCTCTCTCCTCTCTCTCTCTCTCTCTCTCTCTCTCTCTCTCTCTCTCTCTCTCTCTCTCTCTCTCTCTCTCTCCATAATAGGTTCTGAAGACTGGTTAATGCAGAAGAGGAGCAGGATCAGAACAAGCCATCTCACGATAACAGTATTGGCTTCAACCACAAGCTAGAGGCAAGGTAGGCTGCAGCAACTGAGCAACTATAGGGCCAGGCATACATCTAAGACAATGGCCTTCCCCAGAAGTCAACAGTAGCATTTCTCAGGTATATACCTGGAGTTTGTTCATTGGAAACCATAGTCTAAGTAACCCCTGGAAGAGACCACAGTTAGATAAGAGTTCTTAGAATCCTCCATCTGGGTGGGGCTAGGGCATTTGGTAAAACACAGAAGACAGATAACAAGAAGAGGATTCTGATCAGAAGGAGAGTGTGAACAAAGTAGTTGTGGCAGAAGACGCCAGTGTCAACCATATTTACCTTCCAAGAGCTATACAATTCTCGGCCAATTGACAGTGGACCCAAGTGGTGTGTAGCAGCCAAGGTGAAACAGGCAAGCATGGGAGATAGTTTAACTTGGGATCTTCATTTGGCTTGGGGTTTTATGCACACATATATGCACGCACACACGCGCGCGCGCACACACACACACTTTGTATTAATATGGTATTACACACCTTGTAATAATGTGCTATGCAACCTATTCCTTCTTCTCTACAGACCATGCACACAAAGCCTTCTCCTAACTGCACCTAGCAACCTCAGAACTCCTAGTCTCCTCATTGCCATTTTTGAACAATGCTATGAGTTTCTCCATCCATGGTAACAACTAAGTTTAAATAGTTTCTATTTGAGTGTATTCCAAACATATCTAGGTATGAATAATAGAAGGGTTGATCAGTTCTGATTTAGTTTGGGGTGCATGCACAGCAAGATAAAACTATGTCCTTTAAGTAATATTTTAAGAAGATTCTCCTACTTATCATCTTATGCCTGTGGATTAGGGTGCTTGTACATGATTAAAATCAGGGGTGTTATGAGAAGGGATATGTACAGTAGAGAAATGATTATCTAATCTAGTGAATCAAAATAGAGAACCACTCAAGACTACTTCCCTTAGTAACCAGACCCTTCTTCCTTTAGATCTCATAAAAGGAAATGCCAGGCTGTAGCTTGGGGCTCTTAAGTACTCTCACTCATGTCTTGATGGTGTATTCCTGTGTAACTTGCACTATTGCAACACACCAAATAGTTACCTTACTTCTGCAAATTTTTGAGTCCCTATTTTTAGTTCATTGAATAAAAGACTAAGAATGTAGAAATGCCTGGCCCAGGCCCCCACCACTGGGACCATAGTTGTTGAGCCAGGCAAAAGTCCAAAGGGTAAGAAAATAAAATTCTCTTTATCTTATGGCCATTAGGACATGAGAACACTCCAGTTCTCTTTTTCATCCTGATGAAAAATGGTTACTCAGTCTGACTGAATAGAACCGTTAGACTAATCTGCTCATCCTCCCGAATGAGGCTGGTTGCACTTAAGACATTTTCCACTAACTCTCTGCTGGGAACAAAAATGGCAGCAAGATGGAGGAAACACAACCACCACCGAGATAAAGTTCTTCTTCTCTCAATATTATTTCTGCTTTCTGGACCAAAACCTAACTCTTGCAGCAGTAGGCAGGGATTTTTTTTCCAAGCTCTCTCTCTCTCTTTCTCTCTCTCTCTCTCTCTCTCTCTCTCTCTCTCCATATATATATGTATATACATGTATATATACACATATATATATGTATATATGTATATATATATATATATCACAGAAATAATTGTTCAAGCTTTACTATTCTTGAAATTAAAGCATTAAAGAATGGGACTTAATGCTCATACTATGTTTCACTTGACTGATTCACAGCTCCATGAAGACTCATTCAATTTGAAAAGCTTTCATCTCTCTCTCTCTCTCTCTCTCTCTCTCTCTCTCTCTCTCTCTTTCTCTCTCTCTCTCTCTGCATAAGGATTCGACCCACTTCACTATGCTTGCTCAACTATCTGTTTTTAAAATTCTGCTGTCTACTGTCACCAATATGAATAACATGTGGCTTCCTCGTGTCTTAGCCTCTCACGAGTACTTTAAACATCTCATCACTAAACTTTGGAAGCTTCATCTTTTCAACTAATGAAGTCTCTGCATAAAGAATTCAAGGGGCCCTGCCCTCTCTGTGATATGAGTTGGATTAATCCCCCCACATCTAGATAATATTCACCCCCTAACTGAAGCAAGCATATGGAGCATGTAATGAATTATTCTGACATCATTGCTTTCCCACATTCTGAGAAGGAAGAAGATAATTTTAGATCATGGTGCTTTCTTAACTCATTTGATTGATCATGTAACCTGCCAGGACCCTTTTGTGATGAGGATAATAAGTATAATAAGCCATTATTCTTACCTCTAGATACAACTTCTTCCCCAAGGCTCATTCAGGCAGTGACTTGACACATGACTCATTGTCTTTCACGGGAGGCTCACTTGGCAGGAGACCAAATTCTCCAACTAGAGAATAGTCAAAAGCCAACACCTGTAAAACCAGGAGTACTCTAGCCAGAAAGAGGACATAAACGGAGGAGGAACTCAACACAGTGAATTTGCACAGAAAGAGCATCCCTAGCTGGGGATGCTATGATGGCTTTTACCTCTAAGTTCAGCTTTCAGGAAGCTGAAGCAGAAGGATTTACTGAGTTTGAGATCAGCCTGGTTGACAAATTAATAAGGTGCAGGCTAACCTGGACAATGTGAGGGTCTCTCCCTCTCCTTCTCCCTCCCCCCTCACTCTTCATCTCCCTGCCCCCATCCCCATCCCTGTCCCTGTCTGTCCCTGTCCTTCTCCCTTGCCTTCTTCCTCTCTTTCTCCCTCCTCTTCTCCTTCCTCGTTTCCCTCTTCTTCCCTCTCCTCTCTTCCCCCTCTCATGAACAGTGGCCATGCCTGGGTAACATAACCCAAACTAGAAAACAGAATGTAGTCAGCACCTGGGAGCTCTCCTGCCTTTTGGTCACTGGTCACTCCCTGCTTGCAAGAAAACGAACACCATCCTTCCTTGCATCAACATAGAGGCGAGTTTTGCCTGGTTTTGAACTTTGTGCAAATGGAATGATGTCATATGCTTGCCTTCTTGTTGTCAAGTGACTTTTTTCCTGGGGAGACATAAAGGACCATTTCACCCATCCACCCCAGATAAGTCACTAGCAAGCTAAGACAGGGTTCCAGCTTGGTGAACCAGCGTGTTTATTAGTTTTGTGTTGCTTTTACAGGAGTGTTGCTGTCTCCCCTAAGTTTGTTAGGTGGGACTTTCAGCAGTTGATTGGTCCAGTGCATGGCGCCTTCAGACTGGAATTAACCTTCTTTCAAAAAATAACTAGAGTCCTTCCCATGAAGGGCATGGTGAGAGAAGAGACTGTCTCTAAAGTAGGAAGACAGTCCAACCCCCCCTCCCCCCGGCCTTCTAGACTAGCTCTTCCAGCATCCGGAACTTTGAAGAACAGGTGTCTGGAGTTTTACTTTAAGCCTGGATGTGGCCATTTGTCACAGCATCTCAAGCCATTTTGATTGCAGAAGAGAAGCTTAGGAAGCAGCTGCACAGCCCAGCAACAGTTTCCTCAGATATGTTTTCACCAGCAGCGAGACTGGGTTCCTTGCTCATGCTGGCTCTCTGGAGAAAGACTGGAGTCTTCCTAGAATCTTGTGCTGGTGAATAAGGTCGAATCCCTGTTCATGTTCCTGGCTGTATGGACAGTCTCTCTGGTGGCCTGTCTGTTCAGATCTTTTTCCTTTACTGTTTTTAAATTAATCCGCAAATGTTTTTGTTTTGAACATTGTTTGTGTGTATGTGTGTGTGTATGTTTATGTGTGTGCGTTGCCACACAGGTGCCAACAGCATGCACATGGAGGTCAGAGGACAACTAGTGGGATTCGGTTCTCTGGTTACACCGGGGATCCTGGAGATTGAACTGGGGTTGGTGCAGGTTTCTCACAGGCCATCAAAGGTTTTATTAGATGAAATTATAAGAGCAAACTACAATTTAAAATATCAAAATGAAGGAGAGATTTTGGTCAGCATTACTGTTGTACATAGAAGCCAAATGAGAGAAAAACATCCTGTAAATGTGAGTCTGGAGTTAATATTTTTAATTTTTTGGCATGGCAAATTTTAAGCAAAGTACAAACTTTATTTTTACCATGTTGTTTTACTACTTGTATCTGTCAGCATATTTTGTAAATATTGATAGCATTATACCACTGAGAACAAAAGTTCCTGGAAAAAAGCTCACCTTCCACTGAACCTTCTGCAAGGCTAGTTAGTTATGGAGAGACTGGAATGTGGCAAGACCAAAGCCTAATTACCATTCATCTTGGGCTATCCTTGGCTGCCCTAATAGCCATTCCTTGCTCACCTCTTTCTGACCCATTATCCTGTGACTCAAAGGTGAAATTTTTTGTTTTTGTTTTTGTTTTTGTTTTTTGAGACGGTGTTTCTCTGAGTAGCCCTGGCTGTCCTGGAACTCACTCTGTAGACCAGGCTGACCTCGAACTCAGAAATCCACCTGCCTCTGCCTCTCAAGTGCTGGGATTAAAGGCGTGCACCACCACTGCAAAACTAGGTGAAATCTCTTGGAATGCATTAACTAGCAAGATACTAAATCCCACCAACCAAAAGGTTAGCAGTTTCATCAGACAGCATATGAAACCCACAACAGAGATTTTCCACCCAGCACAGGCACACACAAACCTGATGTTTGCATTAGTGTACTTGAAAAGTGCCCTTACTTGTGACTTTCTTTGCTATGTGACTATAAATCATTCTGAAACTGCTGACACATTGAAACATGGGACCCAGGTAACCTGAATCTCTATTCTGGGCCATAGTCATTCATATGTGTTTCCAGAATAAAGTTTTCTTTAAGAGCTGTGTGACTATGTTAATCCTCTGTCCCATAAACAGGCACAAATATTATAATAATTTTAAAAAGTTATCATTCAGCCCTGTAATTGTAGATGTTCAAATGGCTGAGGCAAAGCGATCAAGGTCAGCTTGAGGAAATTAGTGAAACCTTGCCTCAAAATTTTAAAAAGGCAGGTGATTGTGTGCATGTGCGTGTTAGAGAGCTTTCCTTGCATTCATGAAGTCCTGGGTTCAATTTGTAAACAAAATAAATGTGAACACAGCAATTAACTGACCCACAGAGCCTAAAACTAAACAGAGCTGAAGTGAAAAGGAATTTATTCTAAGCCAACAGAGCATCCTTGCAAATGGGAAAAAGCCCTTGTATTACAGAGACTCACTTCATAGAACATTCTTCCTTTTCCTCATTGCCATGTGAGGACTTGCGTGTCTGTCTATATTCGAGACACAAGTCTGAAATAAGTCCCCTCTAGCTGGGCTTGGTTTATAATCTCTCTTCTACCACTGCCTTCAGTCCTCAAAAGTATTTTAGCTGAGTACGTGGGATCCTCCCTTCTCCAAAGTGTTCACTGCTGTGCATCCTGCTGGAGATCTGCCCTCAGGCCAGGAAGATCACTTCCTGTTGTTCTCAGATGCTCTTTGTTTCCTCATCACTTGTAAACCCACAATCCACTAGAAATTTATTACTCTTCCTGCCAAGAGTCTCCAGGGCCTTTAAGTTTGTTTTTATAAGAAAATATCCTTTTTGACTCTAACCTGTAAAAGAATAAAGTTAGGAGAACCTCATTTTAACGATGTGAGCAGCAGCACACTTCCTGGTGCTCCGGTTCTCCTGAAGCTGGACATTTTGTATTTGTCCCTGCCCAGCTTGCTCTTTCTCACTAAAGATCTGCATAAAAGTGGCCACTAAGAACCAGGCCACACAGACCATACCAGGCTGCCTTGAAATCTCTGCCAAAAGTCTGTAAGGGCTAGCAAACCGTGTGCTGAAGTTTGGCAGAGCTTTCTGGAATTCATTGTGGATTGAAGACACTCCTCTATCTTGTAATTTTCTTCTCGGTTATTTTTCTGAAACCAAGCCTGAACATAAAGACTTTCCTATTATCTTGATCTAGTACTCCTTCCTGCAGTTCAACATGGAGCCATGGGTCACCAACCTGCTCTAGTCCCTGAAGACATTTGATGTTCTGGTCAGTCAGCATGTGGCTGCATTGCTTCTGGCCTGGGACAGCCCCTCCTCTGGGCACATTGTTTACTCGCTGGGTAGTAAAGCTCTCTTCTGCATAAGATAGGAAGTTTCAGCTTGGCTCTCTGCCAGCATAGATCTCAGCAGCTGGACTGGCTGTGTGTCCCTGAGGAACGGTGGGCTGTTCTCAGAATTTGTCCCCTTTCTCCTCTCTTCTCAGCCCTGCGTGGTGTATTCTCTGCAATGATGCTCACCTTCTTTGTTATCCTGATGGATCTGGCCATTCTGGGGTTGTTGGAAATACTTTTCCTGTGACATATAGTGACACTTTCTGCCTCCTTTCTCTTTTTATGTCAGTTATATGTAAACTTCAGTGGCTTTACTGGGCAGTCATTTTGAACTAAAATAGCTCTGTTCATTACAAAAAGTAGATTTGATATTAAGCTTAGTGGTTGAAGTGGGGAAATTTCTGGTTTCTTGGTGACTCAACTGTGTCATGTGATATTTTTCTGGAAGCTGTCTGGTGGAAAGGTATGTGATTTTTGCTGGAGTGGACACTTGAGAGGACATGTAATATTTGGAAAGATTATAAGTATAACCCAACTGACACTTTGGCATTGTTTTGCCTTATTGGTCTTCCTTGGGCTTCTCTGACATTGGGCTTCACTGACGACCTTCTGGCATTGGTTAACCTTGTTGGTCTCTGTTGGACTTTGCTGATGTGGTGTTCATTGACAATGCCCTGGCATGAGTTTGCACAGTTTTTTCATTGATCTTTGCTTGTTGTGACTTTGTAGTGAGAAACATACCAAAGAATTTTGGTTGTGTTCTGACTGGTTCTTGCTGCTCCAGAAGACTCGTGCAGATCAGCAGAGCCTCAAAGTTTCTTCTGGATCAAGATGCTGATGTTAATTCCTGTTTAGTGTTTTGCTAGTGGACTGGATTGCAGACAATGGAGACTGTAATCACCCCCAAGGAGCTACTTCTAAATAGGCCCATGTCCTCCTTATCCGATTAGCTATACTCCTCCCCTACCTTTGGTTGGTGACCTATAAGGGAGGCTGAAGCATTTAAGAACATTTATTAAAGTAGGTTTTGAAAAATATAACCCTTCAGGTTGTGCTACCTATAATCTCAGTACTGGGGAGCCTGAAGTAGAAGGGTCATGGGTTTGATGCCAGCCTGGGCTACATGGCCAGACCCTTGTCTTCACAAAAAAGAAAATAGGTTTACTTTTAAGAAAATACATCAGAGTTTTAGGACCTTGTTGCTTTATTTGAAGGCATGGTGTCTTGGTCGCTGCTCTATTTCTATAAAGAGACATCATGACCAAGGCAACAATAATAAGAGAAAATATTTAATTGGAGGCTTTACAGTTTCTGAGGCTTGGCCGATTATCATCAGGGTAGAAGTGTGGAGGCATGTAGGCAAATGTCGGAGAAGTAGTGGAATACTCTATTCTAATCTGAAGGCACAGGCTCTGAGCTTGGCTTGGGCTTTTGAAACTTCAAAGCTCACCCCCAGGGACACACTTCCTCCAGCAAAACATTTCAAATAGTAGCACTTTCAGATGTCCAAGCACTCAAATCTATGAGCCTATGGTGACCATTTTCATCCAAACCACTGCATTGTATAACTTGGCCCCTACAGGTTTGTAGTCATATCATGACACAAACCTACATTCAATCCAAGTTCAAAAGTTCCCATTGTCTATAACAGTCTCCATACTTTTTAAAAAACCCAAAGTTCAAGTCTTTTCTGAGACTCATCACAGTCTCTTAATTGTAACCCCTATAAAATCAAAATAAAAAAATAGATTACATACTTCTAACATGCAATGGGACACTGAATATACAATATCATTACAAAAGAACCATAGTGAGGAACTAATGGACCAAAGCAAGTCCAAACACCAACAGGGAAATTCCAGACTCTGCATCTCCATGTCTGATGTCAAAGGATTCTTCAGATCTCTAAATCCTTTCAGCTTTATTGTTCTCTCTCTTGAGCTGGCTCCATGGGTCTTCGGTAAATATCCCATGACTTTAGCATCCCCAGCATTTTGGAGTCTCCAGGGCAGTCTAGCCTTTACCTTCACAGTGCCATGCATGGCCTCTCTGTGCCTCCATGCAGGGACACCCCACCACATACCTGGCCTTAGTGGCTTTCCTTAGCCACAGAGGGAGATTTCATAACCACCCCCTTGCATCCTTGACCCTAAAGACAGAACCATGTGACCAAAACTGACAAATTGTTCTGCTTGCTCCATTTGGCTCCCTCACTCAGATACATTTTATCAGCTTTCTCTTTCAGATGGTGTCCTTTACTGCTTAAGCTGTTCTTTAATTCTTTTTCACAAGTTGGAAACTTAGTTAGATGGGGTCTTGCTCTGAGGTCACCACTACCTTTGCTCTAACTATAATCAGTCTTCTCTTTAAACTTATACCTCCTTGACCATGGCTCCATTACACTTCCTGGTGCTCTTTTATCTCCTCAAACTCTACATATTGTATTTTCCTTGCCCAACTTGCTCTTTTTCATTATTGATCTGCAAAAATGTGGCCACTAATAATCATGCAACACATGGTGGTGGTGGTGGGGGGGGCTGTCTTAAAGTCTCTGCCAAGAGTCATTAATCCAAAACTCTTAAATTTAGTCTCAGGCAGATTTTTTTATTTGACAGGAGCAAAAAGTAACCATATATCCTTTGCCAAAATATCACAATGGTCTCTAGGACACTTATTAATATCCTTTCCCACTGAAAAGTTTTTGTGCTGAGCCCCTACAGTTCAATTCCCCTTCAGTTCTGTCTTCCATGGTCCTACAAGTGTGGCCCATTAAGCCAATATGAAACCATCCAATGGTTTTCCAAATTCAAAGTCCTAAAGTCCACATTCCACCAAGTAGCACAGCCAAGCCTGTCAAAGCAATACCGTGCTCCCTGGTACCAATTTCTTTCTTGGCTGCTGTAGTATTGCTGTGAAGAGACATTACGACCAAGGCAACTGTAATAAAAGAAAACATTTAATTGGAGACTTGCCTATAGTTTCATAAGTTTAGTTCATTATGGCACAAAGCATGGTGTTATGCAGTGAGACACTGGAGCAGAAGCTGAGAACTACATCCTAGTCCATAGGCAGAGAGAAACTCTGAGTTTGGCTTGAACAATTGAAACTTCAAAGTCCACCCACAGTGACACACTTCCTCCAATAAGGCCCCACCTCTTAATTCTTTCAAATAAAGCCACTTCCTGGTGACTCCACATTCAAATCTGTGAGCCTATGGAGGCCATTCTCATTCAAACACTGACTTTCTCCTATAATGAAAGGCAAGTTTTATAAAGCTTTCTTCCAAGAAGGAACTAGAAATTAACTGGGTCTCATGTGGCAGGATAGAAAGGCAGGGAGAATTCTGGAGCCATGGGAGGGGAAAGAAGCCCCTCACTCCAGTGTCTGGTTGAAGGCTCCCCCAGAACTCCAACAATTATCTACATTTGCTTCATGCCCTCTGAAGTAAATGGACATATTCTAACCCCTGTAAAAACCTAGGGACTCCTGGTTTTATTTTACCACACTGTAATCACATTCAATCCAAGAATGACTGCCAAAAAGAGATATACAAATAGAGGCAGGGAGGATGGCTTGTAAACAGGTCAAACAAATAAATTCCAAAATCTTTCAAACTCCTAAAATCTTCAAAGTTCCTACACACAAACACCAGGACGATGAAGCAGATTGGGCTTCGAGATGGCTACATCCATACTCTCAGGCTTGTCTTTCTTCCTTAAATTCTCTTGCTTAACATCTATTAAAAATGTTTTTTCAATAAACTCCATCTCTCTTTCACACTGGTTCTTCCTGAAATTTTCTCTCTTGGGAAGACAAGGATTCCACTCTACTAGAATACCCTACCTTTAGATATCAAGGGAACTCCTTGAGCTGTTACTGGGGCAGCATGGGGCCACAGCTTCACCCTCACTGACAAAGCCAAAGAGCACTCTGTGCTGCCCCAGGACAAAAGCAAGAGAACTTCCCTAGGATGATTCTGGTTCTAGCCACCATCACAACCATGTAACCTGGATCTTACCAGTCAGCAACACAGCTATCTCATAAGTTAGATGAAGGGACAAAGTAGCTTGAGTACTGATAAGCCTTGCCAGGTGGCTGATGAAACCTCAGAGCTGTGTGACAGCAAGATATCATCTGACCAATAAAACAGGGAGGGAAAGTAATTAGTCCAAACCTGGTAGTACCTACACAGCCAAGCACTGCTAACGAAGTCTTGCTTTATTACAATGGCAGGTTCATATGTCAGCTTTGAAAACTTCCCTCTCTAGTGCTAGAAACATGAGACATCAAGAACAGCTGGAAAACCTAATACAGGGATAAAAGAGGCAAGTAAACTCTGTTTTGGAAAAACCTTGATCCATTCCTGGACTTCCCCACTTCTCCTCTGCCTTAACTGAATAACTCTCTCTACCAAGAAACTTTACTCCCAACACAAGCCGTTCATGACCTAGCCATGCCACTCTCTGCAGATGACTGCCTTGAGTATGTATTTTGGCCGTACAATAAACCTCCCATAATTCTTTTTTTTTTTTTTTTTTTTT
>NW_022196913.1:39550114-39591932 GCF_008632895.1 Mastomys coucha | reverse complement strand
TAGATGTTCTTAGTGACTCTGACTGGAGCTTGTCCTGTCCCTGCCACCTGGCGGCTCCCCTGCGACTCTTGGGGTCTGTGCCTCCCTGCTGGCTGCTCCCTGCTTAGGAACTCACCAGAGAGAAGATGGTGGCTCTCACTGGAGACTCCCGGTCAAAGTGGTCCCTGGACGCAGACCCGCCTCGTGCAAGGGAGGGGCAGCTAAGGTGGCTGATCCATCTCTGCCACTTGGAAGCTGAGAGGATTCTGTCCCTGCCACCCGGCGGCTCTCCTGCGACTCATGGGGCCTGTGCCTCCCTGTTGTCTGCTCCCGGCTTAGGAACTCACTGGAGAGAAGATGGCGGCTCTCACTCCATAATTCTTGACTATATCTTGGTTCTGAATTCTTTGAGATAGAGACAGGAACCTGAAAATCCAAACCTCCTAGATTTCAGGTTAGACTTTCAGTTCCAGCATGGTAGACTCCTCTAAGAAGGATACACACTCAAGGTTAAAAAAGGCTGACTCAGCCACACAGATTTAGTTTAGTCTTAGCATTTTCTTGTTCGAATTGTATATTCATTTTTTGTATATGTCCATGTTTTTTCCTCTTGTGTATGTATATTTGCATGTGTATAGATGCTACATATATGTAAGTGCATATGTATGGATGTATGTGTATGTGTAGTACATGTGTATGGGTGCATATATATGTGTGAGTACATGTGTGTGAGTGCACGTGTGTGAGTGCATGTGCATGTAAGAGTGCATGTGTATGTAAGAGCGCATGTGTATGAGTGCATCTGTATGTGCGAGTGCATGCGGAGGCAAGGTTCTCACTTGAACCTAGAGGACACAGTTCAGCTAGTCTAGTTAGCCAGCTAGCTCTAGGGATCCCCTGTTTCTACCTCCCAAACTCTGGGCTCATAAACAGATCAGTGTTCCTATGCAGCATCTGTGTGGGTGCTGGAGATCTAAACTCTACTCCTTATGTTTGTGGAGCATATTCTTTACCCACCGACCCATCTCCCTTGCCTCAGGAGGCATAATTTTTAATAGAATTCAGCTTTAATAAGTTTACCACAAGCATATATATAACATTTAACATAATATAAAATCTGAGTTGAGGCTTATTGTTAAAACTTAACACAGCAAGAAAGTCCAAGTACAGAAAAAAAAAGTTAAACAACTATTGTTTGAACAACTTCAAATTTCACTTATTAATTTATTTTGTATAGAAGCAACTGAAATTCTGGGTTTGTTTAAAATATATATATTGAAGTTCAATGTATAGTGGATATCATAGGGTTTCAGTGATGTGAAGAGACACCAACCATGACCACAGCAACTCTTTTAAAGGAAAACATTTCATAAGTCTCCTTATAAAGGAAAACTGGCTTACCGTTTCAGAGGTTCAGTCCATTATCATCATGGCAAGAAGCATGATGACCTGCCAGCAAACATGGCGATGGAAGAGCCAAGAGTTCTGCATCTTGATCTGCAGGCAACAGAAGCAGACTGTCTCACTGGCATGGCTGGAGCATATATAAGACCTCAAAGCCTGCTTCCACAGTGACACACTTCCTCCAAAAAGTCCTCACCTACTCCAACAAGGCCACACCTCCTAATAGAGCCACCCCTATGTGCATATGGGGGCCAGTTACATACAAATTTCAACAGTGGACATCCTTGTTTCTTCTTCTAATGAGACTTTAAAGACATTTTTTTTTTTTTTGAAAAGAAGATCCAGCGATAGGCCCAAAGTGGGATCCAGCTCAAGGGGAGGTCCCAAGGCCTGACACTATTACTGAGGCTATGGAGTGATCACAAAAAGGGACCTATCATGACTGCCCTCTGAAAGACCAAACAAGCATATGAGAGTCAGATGCAGATATTTGCACCCAACCAATGGACAGAAGCAGCTGACCCCTGTTGTTGAATTAGAAAAGGCTGAAAGAAGCTGAAGAGAAGGGTGATCCTATAGGAGGACCAGCAGTCTCAATTAATCTGGACCCCTAAAATCTCTCAAATATTGGCCCACCAAACAGACAGTATACACCACCTGATATGAGGCTCCCAACACACATACACTAGAGGACTTCCAGGTCTGTGTTCACTTAGAGATGATACACCTAGCCCTCAAGAGACTGAATGCCCCAGGGAGTTTAGAGGTCAGGTAGGAGGAGGGATTAGGGTATCCATGTGGAGAAAGAGCAGGTGGGGAGGATGTGTGGGATGCGGAGCAGTCAGAGGAAGAATGGGGGAGTCGGGGAATGGAATATGGAGTGTTTATTTATTAAAAAATAAATTAATTTATAAAAAATATTTTTTAAAAAAGTCTCTGATGATATAGATATCTGGTTATTATGCCAACACACTTGCTGTGCATCTTCTGTGTGCCAGGGGTTGTGAATACAAAGACGTGCAAGAAATGACTATTGTCTCTAGGAAGTCCAAATGACAGCTCAAGTGACAAATAATACTTAAGAGTATAAAAAAATATAAATGATTAAAAAGGGTAAATGATCATTAAGGCTATGCATTTTCTTTTCCTAAGCATTTATTTTCCTTTTAGGAACATGCTAAAGGGATTCTAAATTTTATAAGCAATAGTTGCCAAGAAAATTTTTTTTTTAAGAAAATATTTTTAGAAAGACTAGATGTTGGTTGAAGTCAGAGGGCACCTATACTTCTGCCACTCAAAAGCATAAAATTACTACAGTGATAAAGTCAACTTGAGATCAAAAGAAACAGAAACGTGTGTGTGTGTGTGTGTGAATAGGATAAAATAATATTGGATAGTTGGTAAAGTTAAGAAACAGTAATAGAGTAAATGCTTTATAAGCAAATTAAAATAAATACCAGATGAACTAAGGGTTAAATCTAAAAGATGCCTAGAAATGTTCTCTGACCTACACACACACACAACAACAACAACAATAACAACAATGAATAAAATAATAAATAGAGGAGAACACAGGCAAATATGTATATAATTTTTGATGTGGCCTTTTATATTTTAAAAGATTTACCTATATTTTTATTCCTGTGTGTGCATTTGAGTGAGTATGTGCCATGCATGTGTAGGCATACAGAGGCTAGTTAGAAAAGGATGTTGGAATTCCTGAAGCTAGGGTTACAGTGGTTGTGAGCTGCCCAACTTGGGCACTGCAGGAACTAAATTAATGTTCTCTGAAAGACCCACCAGTGCTCTTCAATACTGAGACACTTCTCCTGTCCCTCCTATGTGGCCTTTGACACAAACAAGTTCAAGGAAAACTGATTTGGCATCACAAAGAAAAATAAGTTTTAAGTATCAAAAAACCTAGATATTCTTAGTATGTTCTAGAATAGGCAGATGGGTAGTTTGATGGGGCTAACTAAGAGTTGGATAGAAGATGAGTAAACAGGGGTAAGGAGGAACTGTCTGAGTAACAAATGCTGAATGTAGGTTGTGTTGGTGTGGGCATAGGCAAACAAATTTGTCACAACTCTAAGGGACTTTGCCCTTCAAATGGTTACATTTTATTATACTTCAGTTGAGTATTTAAAGCCCTCTGAAAATAACTAAAAAGCAAACTCAAGAGAAGACACTAGTAGCATCTGAGACCGAGGTACACAGCCTTATGACTAGTAAGAACAGAGAGAGCTATGTGTAAAATGGGCCAAGCACATAAACAACAAAAACCCAAGTGACCTCGAACGATAATCACATGATAACAGATTAGATACCAGTGATGATTGCACTGTGCAAGCAGACATGCAGATGTCAGCAACATCATGTTGGTGGAGAAGAAAAAAAAAAGAATCTGTCTTGCTGGTAAGTGGGGAGTTTATTTCAATAGGTCACATTTTACTGTAGCACAATACACAAATGAATAATGTTCCAATTTGGAGTATTGTCAAGTTCATAGATGCTATACCCTTGAGTCTCCATCTCAGTTCTGCTCTGTGACTCCATGGCCTGAGCTTCTGGTCTTCTTTAATTCCTCTCTTCCTTCCCAACCTCCCCTCTTCTTCCACCACATTCCACACCTCTGCCTCTCACTTCTCCTCTAATTTTTTCCTTGTAATTCCTCCTACAGTGTCAGCTCAGTCCTCTGGTGAGTCATTTTGAGTTTGCTGTTTCTGGTGTCTGATTGGCTGGTAGGTGGATGGTCTAGGATGTCCCCTTTCTAAGTCCTGTGGTAGGGGTGGAGTGATAGAAGCCATAGGACCAACTTATTCTCATCCCTCGAGAGCTAGCCTGACTCCTTCAGATGACAAGAGGACTAGCCCTGGTATGTAAGCATGAGTATGTCTCTGTGTTATGGTATGGACTAGCCCTGGTATGTAAGCATGAGTATGTCTCTGTGCTTATGGTGTAAAGGTTTAGGTGTTTTCCTAGAAACCCTTTCAACAGAACCTTCAGTTCTCAGTGTGGCAATGTTGGGAGGAAGCCTCACTAGCAATGCTCAACTTGGGGGCAGAGCCCTCAGGAGTGAGGTTGAGCCTTTCTGCCTAGGTTCTCTCCTGTGCTACCTTTGCATTTTCTCTTTCTTTGTCGTTTGAAGCAGAGCAAAGCCCTCAACCAGATGTGGCCACCTTAGTTTAGACCTCCCCACCCTCCATAAAAATGTGTCAGAATAAGCCTTTTTCCTTTATAACTTACACATTGTTAATTGTTTTTGTGTAGTGGTAGCTCCTGAACCACCTGGTTCTTATGAAGTGGTTTAGCCTGTCCACTTTTGTGTGATGGTTGAGACATGTAGCCAGTGCTGGCTTGAGCAGTGGGAGACCAACTTAATGTCTTGATGAGACAGAAGACTGGGGGAAGGTTTGGCAATCCGCTACACAGAATCCTTCTTAATATACACTAAAACCCACCAAGTACCCAAATGAGGAATGATCCAATCCAATCTAGTGCAACCACACAGTAGACAGCAGATTGCAGAAGGGCATGTAGTGAAGTGTAGATACTTAATGACAATGCAAAACAAGATGTACTGCAATGAGAAGCATGAAAGCCATGACAGAAAGACAAATGAAAAATATTCCCCTTCACCACATCTGATAGAAAGGTTGTAAGAAACACACCGTCTGACCCCCCCCCCCACTCTTCTAAACTTTGGACAGAGGCCAGAAGGAACTACTATCTGTAATTAAAGGACAATCTGGTCTGATCACAGCTTGGCTCTGTCCTGTTACTGGGCTGACAATAGGTAAATTACTAAAGCTCATCAAGCCTGCTGTGTCTAGAGGGGAGAATTAGAATCCTACTTGCCTTGGAAGGTTGCATGAACACTGAGTGACATATCTATGTGGAGACTTGTGTGCAGTGTGAGACACAAAACTGCTTAGTGAATGTTAGATAACAAGTCATGATTTCTATAAACAAAGAAAAGTAACAATTAATATCTTATTATGTTAATTTATGTGTGTTTATGCACACATGTGTGTGGGTGTGTGCATTTCAGCGAATGTTTAAAGGTCAGAGCATGTGTTGAGGGTTTGGTTCCCTCCTTCTGCCGTGTGGGTTCTGGGGATCAAACTGAGGTTATTAGGAATGAAGACCAGCACCCTTACTGGCTAAACCACCTCACCTGCCCTTGATATATTTTTTAACCCATAGTTTGATACATTTATAACAGCATTTGAATCCATTGATCAAGGAACTAACTATATGACAGGGGTGGTTATAGTGATGGTTTTAGTTAGGCTTGTATTTTACGAATCCCATCAACACCATTGTGGCAGATATTCTAGTGGCACCTCTTATTAAGACACCATGAAAAGCATTTATCAAACCAACAGGTGACATATGCCGAACAAAATGATCCAAAGCCCTGGCAGGGATTCTGTTCTGGTTAGAGGAACCAATCATCTGAGACAGCAATGAAAAGCTGAAGCCAAGCCAAGCCTGGTCAACTGTCAATCAAGTTATATAGTCGAGAAGTCAGTAATTTAGGTAACCTAATGTTTTGTTTGGGTTTTGTTTGTTTTTTTGAGACAGGGCCTCACTATGTAATGCTGGCCAGCCTGGACTAACTACACAGTTATATATAGACAAGCCTGGCTGTGAACTCACAGAGTTCTGCCTGCCTCATCTGTCTGAGTACTGAGATTAAGGGTATGTGCTATCATACCTGGCAGTCTGGCATTAAACATTCTCAGTTATAAATGACAGCATCTCCCACTCCTTTCCAATTAATTTTGGTTCCTTATTTAGGCACCAATTATGTTGTCTGAATATTCATAGGGAGATGAAAACAAAAGTCTATCCACCCTAGATAGACAGCCATGACAATTTAACCTGATGAGTCAATGACTTTACTGGGATTGCTTACAGGAGTATGGGTTAAAGATTACCTATGGGAGCATGTGGAACTCAAAGGCAGCCATATCACCAAAAAGCCCAGCCCAGTATGGATGACAATTCACAAAGGATGCATCCCTGTGTTTCTTGTAAGACTTTCAGATAGCTCGGCTAGCTGGAAAGTCTTCTCTCTGTAGCACTCATTACTACTCATGTAACTTTGGGAGGGGCCTGTGAATCTCATAAATTTTAGGAGCCTCCTGAGACTTGTAAGTTGTGTGTACTTCCCAAGAGGACTTCCTCCAGAAGGAAGTGTTTTATTCTGGAGGAAATGGCTGCATAGGACTGAAACTAGGCTTTGATCCCTGAGGTTAGAGTGGCACACTGGGAGGCAGGACTGGGAATTTTGTGATTCACCTCCAATCTTTTCAGTTAATGGGCCTGTCTGTATTACTGCATGCCTCAAACTTGAACATCACTTGGCATTGGGCTTCCGCACAGCGTGCACCCTATAAGTGAGCACTGTGGAGCCACATAGCAGTCTCAAAATCTCTCCTCCCCAAGTTATGGTCACAAGTTCTTGAACTAGTTCTGGTCTGCAGTGTGGAAGCTAGATGGCAACTTTGTTGGAGCTTGGACCCTGAGTAACCATAGCTGCTTGTTCCCCAACAGTTCTCAGAGATATCACCCCCATCTTCTATGGTTCACACAGATCTTCTGAATTCAACCAGAGTAGGAGTCTATGACTGTTGTCAACTAAGGAAGGTCTACAGACTACACCAGTGCTATACCAGGGTTGATGGACAGCCTGTTGCTGTCCTTCCAGGGTGGTGTTCAGTAAACCACATGCTCTTGCTGGTCTTAGAGCAAAATGGACTTCATTTATCTTGTGTTATGGTTTGAATGAAAATGGCCCCCATAGGTCCACAGGGAGTGGGGTTATTAGTATCTGTGGCCTTGTTGGAGTAAGTGTGGCTTTATTGGAGGAAATGTGTCACTGGGTGAAGGGAGGATGTGGGGAGGGGGAAGCTTTGAGGTTTCAGAAGCTCAAACCAGTCCCAGTGTGTCACTCGCTCTCTCTGATGCCTGCCGATCTGGCATCTGACCTCAGAACTCTCAACTACCTCTCCAGCAGCACGTTTGCCTACCTGCCACCATGCTTCTTGTCATGATGAGAATGGACTAAACCTCTTAACTGTAAGGCAGCCCCAATTAAATGTTTTTCTTTATAAGAGTTGCCATGGTCATGGTGTCTCTTCCCAGTAGTAGAATTTTGTCTTAGACATTGTGATCTGAAGAACTGAGAGGGAGAATGGTGGGAGCCATACCAAAAAAAAAAAAAAAAATTACTTAAATCCCAGTTATAACAGTGCTTGGTGTCACAGCTCTGTATTCAAATAACCCTGAAGAAGGCATCAAGATGGCAGGATCAAGGTGATTCACTGTCACTTACCCATGGAATCCAGAACCAGTGTCCTTTCTTGACCTTTATGTACATAGCTATATATAGCTTCTTGGCCTAAGTTTGATATATCAGTTGTCGTGTTTTCCACAGCACACCTCTGAAAAAGAGACTATGAAGTAAGTGGTGCCTCCAATATTGTTCAGTAAACAGCCTGCATAAGAGCCCATGGAGGTCCTGAGTATGTTCCTAAGGATGCCCTTTCCTGGGTCCTGCTGTCTGTACAGCAGTATGACCAACGCATTGGAACTGCCTTCCAACTCCTGCCCCAGGAAGGGCTCAGTGCTCCATTTCTTTCTTTACCTCCCCAGGGTACTAATTAGCTATGATAAAATTGGTAAAGACAGAGAGAAGCTACCAGACTCTACCTTCAGCAGCAACTAGTCAGCGGTTGGGCAGCATTCTTTTCTACTAAGTTTAGAAATGGCCATATATTCAGCAGCTCAAATAATTACAAGTTCTCCAAGTGTAAGTTCCTCCTCTAGCTCCCTGCCAGGTGGCCTAGAACAGGACACAGAGAGTCATCACGAGGTACCCAGCCCCCGCTCCTCCCTGGCATCAGATTGTCTCTTGCTCCCTCCTGGAAGGACACCATCTGCCACAACTGTCTCCTCCATCTGTGTCTCCTTTTGCTTCAGGGACTTCCACTGGCAGTCTGGAAATAGCTTCCTCATTTCAATCATGCTCACAGTCCTTGTGGGCTTTGTGTCTCAGTGACAGACCATCTCAGGTTCCCACTGGGCTGTATGCCCATAGTACAAGTGGCTGCTGCTGGGGTACTGCACCTTTATTCATTTCATAGTCACTGATGAGCTACCTGCAGACAGTGAGCCAAGCTATGGGTGGTAGAATCTGATGGAGGCAGTCAAGCACAGCCTTGGAAGGAGACCTTGGGGCTGCTCAGACAGGCTATCTGGAGATGCTGATGAACCATGTGTCTATACACAGCCACTCTGGGTCTACCTCTGGTTATGATAGGTTTTAATGCTATTCCTTTGAGCAGTTTAGAGAGCCAATCTTCCTTCAGTACTTTGGTCTTCTGAACTTTACTCAGAAAGCAACAGCTGGGATCGTCATTAGGGTCCTGACTTCATGTGTTCTGGCACAAAGCCACAACCCAGCCTCTGTCACTATAGTGGTGTTTCTCAGCTTCGCGCATGGTTCTCTAGTAGCCTGGTAGAGTGACTTCACCATCAGTTAACATTGCTCTCTCATATTTGAAGTAAAAGGAGGAGATCCTCCGAGAGGAGATAAGATTGGCCTTAGAACTAGTTCAACCCCAGCTTAGCAAAATTCTCCTGATAGCAGAACTGGGCAATACTAACCCTACTTCCTCCTTAGTTGGGCAGAAAAGTTCATAGAAGAAAGTTCACTGGATGATGGAAGAGGGCTGCATGAGAGCAAAAGGCATGCCACACATGCATACATACACACACAACTATTCTCTGAAGTCTGTGTCAACTTTGATAACAAAAGGGAATTTGGAGTCATCAAACCTGAGTTTGCAGCACTGAAGCAGGGGTAGTCTTAAACATGGTATGGTGACACATGTGATGACCACCAGCACTCAGCATGCAGAGACAAGAAACTTGAGCTCTATGATCCTGGGATATAGATCAATGGTAGAGTCTTTTTCTAGAATACAAGACCCAAGTTCCATCTCTATTATAAGAAAAAAAAGCAAAATAAAATTGGAGTGTGTACATACCTCATATGCTCTCCAGCCTAAGTTTCCTTGTGTGTAACAGGATTGTCTCCATAATGATCAAGTGAGACAGCACATGTGAATTATTTCAAAAATATCAAAGATGGTGCAAATCAAAATATAGGGGGTGTCCTTGTTATTCTAGGGATAGATAGTGCATCCTGTGTCATGGGATGCCAGGGCCAAATACTCTGATGGGGAGGCAAGCTACCCTGTCTACAGCCATACCACTGTGAACACAATGGATCTCGTCAGGATGAAAGGAACCATCTTGGAATGGTCTTAGTGTGACTATGAATCCTACTCATCTTCCTGGGCACATCACTGCATAAATCTTAGAATCCCAGCAATGTAGATAGATAAGATGGGCCTTCTCAGTCCATTTCACCATTGGCACTGTGGAAATACTGAACACGTATTCACTGTCCCAAGAAGTGCCCAGACACTGGTAGCTAAATCAATGCTCCTTACCTTACTTACTTGTTATCAGATGAGTGAGTTTTTACTTGTCCTTTAGCTCAGATACTTGGTGATTATTAGGGTTTGGACTTGAAATGTCCCCATAAAGGTTTGCTTTCCAGATGTTCGCACTATTTTCAGGACTGTGGAACCCGTAGAAGTTAAGGTTCTACTGGCAAAAGTAGAGCAAGGCCTTTGAAGGTTATACTTTCCTAGTTCCTGTCCATATTCTGCCTTATAGTCTCCTATGATGTGAACAAGGGCTCTCACACTCTCCTGCCACCATGAACACAATGTTCCACCATGTCTTCCCTGCCATAATGGACTGAAACATAATACCATGAGCCCAACTAAATCTCCCCTCTTTTATGTTGTTTCTCTCAAGAATTGAGGTCATGTCAGAATGTAACTAGTATGGTGACAGGGAGGTTAGAAACCATCAGGTCACCCTGATAAGTATTCTGGTCGGCATTCCAATCAGATGAACACTCAGGCTTCTGGGTAATGAATAACCTAGTCAGCTTCAACAGCACTCTGCTCACTGCCTGTCAGAGAGGATGGGGAAGGTGTTACTTCCAACCTTTGCCCAGGTCTCTTGACACATCAATCCTCTGCCTCATTCCTCCTATACTGTCAGCTTCCACTTCTGTTACTCCATGCAGATCTCAAGTATTTCTCATTACAGTCAATGACCTGTTATAGTTCCTGACTCAGAATGGGCAGAGCTAGATAGACCCTGAGTGTCTGGCTACATTCTTGTAAGAGGTTAATTTGGGAATTGTAGAATCAAGTGTATCATTCTCTTTGCGTATATACCAGACAGATGGCCAGAAAAGCCATCTAACATGAGCCAGAATACTTAAGCAATCTTATCACTGCTGGGATCTCCATTGAGTGCACATTACAAACTTACACAAGCAAATTGTAAAACCCATGGAAGTGTCCTGAGAATTCTCTTAGAAGCTAATAAAAGCATGTAGCAAGGGAAAGTATCTTGTGGATGTATCCGAAAGAGCAGGCTTAATATCCATCTAGTCATTCTGTAGATACAGACCCTTGCTTCCAATGAAGAACGCTCACACTCAGGCCTGCCCATTCAGAGATAGGGTGAGCACTCTCCCATCAGGGAATGGACTGAGGTGGGAAAGCAAACTTCTGTATCAGCGATGATAGCTATTGGTAAAGGTGCCCCACACTGGGGAGGTGGTCCTCAATAGTCAACAGCTTTGTGGCCAGCGTAGGCTCTACAGTTTAAAATTTGCCATGAGCCAGAGTGAATATTAGAATCAAAGCAAAGGAGAGGCTATGGATTCAATTCGTGGACTCTTGGGATGCCTCCCAGTTGTCCACAGATGGAGCGCTTGGGTGGGGAAGGGGGTTGCTGGAATGGGTGCTCAGTGACATGGAAGCCAGTTTGAGATAAAGCATTCCTTCATGTATCTAGATGCCATAGAGCAGAAATCAGCTGTCCCGGTGGGCCTGCCCAAGTTCTGTCTTGCACAGCTTCTTGACAAATTTTATTGTATGGAAAATGCCAACTATTTCTTTAGATTAGTTTTAGTGTATTAAGGAATTTACTTCATTTTTAATTTTTTTTTATAAGAGGCAAGGCCCCAATGAAACCCAGGCTGGCTTCAAACTCTGCTGTGTAGCTACATATGGCCTTGAAGTCCTGATCTATCTGTATTAGTCCCTCAGCTGCTGGAATGACAGGCTTCCATCCCTAACTGGCCTCTCAGAAATGATGATATTCTTATGACTCCCAGACTATTGAAACAACAGACCCCCCCCCCAAAAAAAAAAAAACTGAATCAGCCCCTCCCATGGGATCGTATGTCAGGAGAAGAAAAGGATACAAGTCAGGAGTCAGACAGAGGAGAAAGTGTCTCCTAGAGAGGATGTCTCACACTTTTAAGATCTTGTTAGGCTCTTCACAGGAAGAGGCTATAGCTTGGACAGTGATGGGTCTCGGGGTGGGCAGGACTATACCTAAATGTAGACTACTTACTTGTGCCCAGTCCTGGTTCTGTATTTAAACTTCACTCTCACTTCACAGCCCTGCAGATGGACTGGAGTGTGTGGGGGGGTGTCACTGGGCCTCTTTGTCCTTCTTCCCAATATGGCTACACTGAATAAATATCCTTTTACTGACTTTGAAACTATTAATTTGGTTGTTTAAATTGGCTTCTCAAGGATAGCTAGCCAAACCTGACTTCTTGGGATACAAAGTGTAACCCAAATTTCAGTACCACCAGCATATCCAGGTATAAATGTATTTATATTGTATGTGTTCCAGATCTTTAAGAAATACAATATAGTTAACCTTACAATGTTTCTTAGTCACATGTAAAAAAAATGTTTATATAGTGAGTGTCTCAGCTACTTTTCTGTTGCTGTTATAAAACACCATAACTAAGACCACTTTCAGAAAAAAGCATTTAACTAGGTGCTAGCTTATTGTTTCACAAGGTGAGTTCATGACTACCTGGCAGGGAGCACATCAGCTTATATGCAAGCAGGCAGGCAGGTGGGAAAATATGGTGCTGGAGCAGTAGCTAAGAGTTATATCCTGACCTACTGGCAGTAGGCAGAGAGTGACTGGGCCTGGCATGAAATTTTGAAACCACAAACCCTACACCCAGTGACACATAGACTCCAACAAATCCACAGCTCCAAATCCTCCCAAAACTGTTCTACAAACTGGGATCAAGCGTTCAAATATAGGAGGGCTATTATTATTCAAAAACTGCAGTGATGCCTACTAAATAAACTTGAATATTTCTTCCTTCCACAAAAATGATGAAACTTTGCTTTAAATTAGTACATCTTGGTACTTCAGATCTCCTACTCCTTCTAGCTAAGGACCTCTTTTAAAAATTAAATATTAACTTTGCAAATTGAAAAATTGGCAAGAATAGTCTTGTGCTTCACAAAGAAAGTTTTCTTTAAAATATTTTAAATTTATTTTTGAAAACTTCAAACAAATAGGCAATGTATCTTGATCATAAGTTCTGGTCTTCAGGTACCACTTCACTCCACTGATGGATGGATTATGTACCATGTAATCCTTCACCATCGGTCAGGATACATCTTGTCTTGGACTTTTGGAATTCCCAAGGCTTGGCAAGCCATTAAGTTAGATGAAGACAAGCTTAGTCCTGGAGCAAAAAGAAGCTTTCTTGCTGGATGCTAAGCTGCTCTCACAGGGTATCATTGGAGTCCCCAGAGGGCAAGGAACATGAAGGTTATGTGGAAGTGGATACATCTCAGCCATGGCCTGGTATAACCCTAAGTGATCCACACAGGGCTCCTATCTAGTCCCCTAAAGCCCTTTGCTTGTGGTGATGGAGGTGTTGACCCAATAGGAAGCTGGGCACTGTGGATCCTGAGCTCAACTCCTCCTGCAGTGTCATCTGTTTCTGGAAGTCCTCACAACCCTTGGGCAACTTTAGTCTCCTCTTTCCCTACCAACTTCACAGGTTCTATGCTCACTGCTGCCTCTTTAGTCTCCTTGGAAGTTGGGAGATTCTCCACTCCCCTCCAGTTCTCCCATTTTCCTGTCCTTGTTGAGTTCAAGGGATTTTTCCACTTTGGAATCCAAAGCCAGGATGAGACATATGCTATGTTTTTCTTTATTCTCTATCTCATTTCTACCCTGGGACTATGGGCCAGGAAGTGTGGCTGACATAAGAGATGAAAGACAAAGGAGATGGTGATAGTGGGTAAGAGTGTTGACTTCTGTTTCAAATTCATCATCCCTGTGCTTCTCTAAAGCACTTCCGGGTGGAGGTACAAGGCATAGCATCTGCTGCCTTCTCACACTAGCTCACCTGGTGGTGAGCAACCCCTCATCAAAAGCATTGTTACCGTTCCAGTCCTGGTCTCAGGTCATAGATCACGTGGATTATGAGAGTCACATTCTGGGGTAAGCATTTGCCTTGTCACTTTACAGATAAGGACATTAGAATGCAGAGAGAACACACCACAAGATTAAACTGGGTGAGTTGTAAAGATTATGCCCTGAATCCGAATCTCCTGCTTCCTAAAGCCTTTAGAAAAGAAGGCACAGAAACAGGCTTCCTCGGAATGGGAACCAAAACAGAGGCTAAGCAGAAGAGAAGGGTCCGAGGTCCTGATTAATGAGACTCCTGTGTCTGTGAAGTGGGTAACAGACTCTGTGTATAAATTCCAGGAGGACCTGGCATGTCATATTGATCAAGTCAAGATATCAACTTGGTTAGATGAAGGGAAGAAAAGAAAACATTGGGATGACCCAAAGGCAACCTCAAGGGATAGTGCTAGAGAGCTTATCTAAGCAGCCTCAGAAGGATTCCTGAAGGCTCTTTCCTAACTCACACTTTCAGCCAACCCCTATTTGCTTCAAGCTCTGTAGGGATGTGGACCTGGTGGTAGCACAGTCCAAGGCCAGGATACCTCTCCCATACACATTCAAAGGTTCTTGATCTCAAAAGCTTGAGAGGTTATAGATAGTCACTAACCCCTGTGATGAGATGAACTTAGGGATTCTGGACATAGCTAAGCTCATAAGCAAAAGCTTGGAGCTACCATAAGCAGTTTTTGTCAGAGAAGGCAAGATGGTCCTTGCCACAAATTTAAGGGAGTCTGTCAAGTGGAATGGGAAGGAAGGGACTCCTACAGACATCGATGCTCCAGCCATGAGTGGTGAGGAGGAGTCACTAGAATGAGGCCCTGCAGTCTGAGATGATATCTCCTAGGCTATGTCAGTCACCCTCTGTATGTGAACTATGGCCCACAGCCTTCCCATGCCCCCACCTTCCTTGCATATTTATTATCTTGCTCTTCCACCTCCTCCCTGGGGCTTCCAGACTCAGCATCCTGCTTTTGTGTTAGTGGATCCCTGGTTCTCTTCCATCCTATGGCCTGATATTGAGTCCATTTATCTCTCTACACCTTCTTAACATACTACCCAGCATGTGAGGCCTCAGAGCCTGTTTCTTGACCTGTTTCTGACCTGAGGGACCAGGAAAGAAAGACTACAGTCTCTGTGTCTCACTTACTCATCTATAAAATGAGAGAGCAGTAGAATTTTCGTTTGGTTTGTTTGAGGTATACATACATAAGCTACCATAGGCAGATTATTTCAGAGTGGACCTGGAACCTAGCCAGAGAAAAGAGCTGATTACAACAGCTCCTATTATAGATAGTGGATCCCACTAGGGCGCTCTGAGCAGGGCATCACAGTCAAGGCCTTGCTTTACAATTTCTCTGGTAGTTTATTTGAGAATGAATTGGAGAAATGGTCCTGGGATGGTTAATCTTTTTTGTCAAGTTGACTGGATCTTGAACACTTAGAGAATATATCCTGGATATGCCTTTCAGGAAGACTCACCCTAAACATGGGAGGTTGGAGGCTGAGGCTGAATAAGAGGGGAAAGGAGAAGACTAGATGCGCTTCATTGTTACCCTGTCTTCGCCTTTTGGTCAATTGAGATGTAAGGAGTAGGAACCATGCATTCCCATTGCCACGAATTCCTCCATGCCTTCCCCAGCAGTATGGGCTCTGATTCTCAACCATAGGGCAGAAGATACCTTTTCTCCAATGAGTTATTCTGCAGGTATTAGTCACAGTAGTAAGAAAAGTTAAGTTAATACAGGATCCAAGAATGAACAGAAGATTGCCATTGAATGTTACTGCACTCTTTTTAAGTGCAAAAGGAAAAGGGCCTGAAGGCAATGACAGTTGGAATAAGAAGAGCCAAAATACTGGGTACATACAATGGGAGTTGATGGCCAGATGGCAGTGAGGGAGCCCAAAAGGGGAGAGCTGGGATCTCTGGCATCTTGTCTCAGATGAGCAAGGCTCGGATGGCTTGAAACTGAAGAGCTTCTGTGGGAGTCTACTGGCTGCGTGGGGTGCATATGGCTTCTTGTTTTAAGTAGCTAGAAAGGGGCCATGGACACCCAGACTGAGAGCCTCAAGAAAGGATGCAAGTGGGGGGCTGAGCACATCATAGTAACTGAAGATGAGGGGAAGTTTGAGGTCCCTGAGGGAAATGGTCAATGAGGAGAGGTGGACTGAATATGGCAGAACAGAAGGATAAGATGGTAGTCTCAAAGCTTCAGAGGTATTTGCAGAGCCCTTAGCTTGTCACTGTAATTCTATGAGTGTCTGCTGGGGACAGGCTAGCCTATGTTTAGAGAGGCCTGAGAACGGTACAGATGACACTGGCAGATTTCAGGGGTTCTGAAGAGCACAGAAGCTGGGTCACAGCTCACAGGAAGGGGCTCAGTTCAGTCTCCTGGAGGCCAACAGCTGGCATGAATAGTCACTCGTGGTGAGCCATCTGGAGCACAGCCCCCGAATTCAGCCAAAATAAAATCTGCACTGAAGGCAGGAGGTTGTTAAATTAAGTAAGTGACAGACACTATTCGATGACACTCCATCTCAATGATAGCTTAGCAGGCTGACCGGGTGAGATGAGCAGGTGGGCAGAGAGAATTCAGACAAAGGAGTTGGGTATCTATCCAACATCAACCTCCACAGCAACTCAAGGCATGAAAGAGACCCACTTTCTACTTCTGTCACCCCAAAGGCCATGAAAAGGATATGGTCAGGGTGTAGTAAATGTTCATAATAAATATACCGAATGAATATTGCAGGCAAAAATAACCCTACTTTTCCCCCTTCAGTTGCCTAAGGCTTGACATGTGGAAATTCTTTTTTCTTCGAATCTAAGACATTTGAGTGAAGATTGCCTCCAGTTTCTGAATTTTGCCCCGAGTCAGTGTCACCCATTAAACTTGCTTGTAAACTTCAAAAATCCATTGAAGAATAGTCTGTGAAAATGCACTAAAGAGGTGTACAGAAGTGGTTGTCAGGTGCATCCTCTGGACCAACCCAAGCAAGCAATCAGGAAGTGCAAGTTGAACAAATGCTGCAGGCTTCAAACTTCAGTTTGGGGAAGGGTTACTGGTACTAGTCCTCAGTTTCCGGAAGCACAACTGACAGTTTCTGGATGAGCATGACATAACTCCATCTGTGGTGCTCTCTGGTGACTCCCTTGTTATCTACACAGGGCACTCTTCCTGAAGCACAGCTTTGCCCTCCTACTCTATGTGCTGAGAAAAAGCACAAACCACTGCAGTGAGTGGATTTCATGATACCCCTACAGGACATTTTGTGGTTCCATCATGGGGGAGACTTGGTTTTAGAACACCTACCATTGCATGTTGGATACTAGCAAAATGTTGAGAAATTGGGTTCATTCATTCATTCATGCCACCAATCATTTGTTTAACCGCTAATCCCATAAATGTTAGTGAACACTGTGAATGTTCTGTGCATATCATGGAAGACAAGGAAGCACAGAGAGTGCAGAAAACAGAGTCTGGGTACAGCCTTTGCTTCTAGGTAGTAGCCAGGCCCTCGCATCCTTAACATTTCAGTTTTTCTAAATAGTGCCACCAGCTGGGGACCAACCATTTAAACCGCAAACCTATAGGCACATTTTGTGTTTAAACCATGACATATCTGGACTGTTCTCGAAGGCCCATGAGTTAAGGTGTCCAGCTTACTATTCTAATGGGAGAAAGTAGGACCTGTGGAAGTAGGGGCCCCATGAGAGGAAGCTAGGTTATTGGAGATTTGTCTGTGAAGGGAATATTGGGATGCTGGTCCCTTTCTTTATGTCTTTCTGGCTTCCTGACCATCGTAATGTGAGCAGCTTCTTACACCATATGCTCTATGCAATATGTGCCTCCTGGCCACAGGGCCAAAGGCAACAAGGGCAACATGTCATAGACTCAAACCTTAAATCTGAGTCAAAAGAAGTGCCTTTTTAAAAAGTTGTCAGTTATTATCAGGTATTTTGTTACAGCAACAGAAAGCTGACTGCATGCTACCAATGAGATCCACACTGCTAGGATTTCTATAAGTTAGAAATGGGGGAAAATAAGTCATAGAAAGTATCAGAAGTTTCCTGGGGGACAGAACTAGTAATTATGAAATCAGGAGCTTGCATTCTGAGAGGACTATGCCCTTGACTTCTGAACTTCAGAAAATGCCATAATGTGCATATCGATGAGATGAACATGCTGTCATGTGTAACTTAAAAAGAAAATATCCAAACCCAAGGCATCTGACATCTTTGCTCGATGGGCATTTCACAGGATCCGTTTTAGATATTAATTTATGATCAGCGGGGGTTGACAGACCTTATGTGGAGATGAGGGTGTTCCTGGGGGCAGAGGGAATGAAGTCACAGTGGGGGCAAGCTGAAGCTTGCTCTAACCAGCTCAAAAGTGTTAATTGCACACATCCCTTTTCAATTTGGTGACCAGTGACTTCCTGTTGATAGCTGGAAATAGGCCATAGAGAAAAGATTCAAACCAAAAAAGTTGACAAGTACTACAAACAGTAATGTAATTGAGGTTTCTCAAGTTGTGGTCAATGAGGCTGTCATACACAACTGAATGGGGCCTTCATCTCACCCGAGGTTGTCCGAGGAAGAGCTCCCATCTTCTCATACTTCTTGGGACATTTTTCTCATTTCCAGTGCCCCGGAGAGTCACTTGTCTTGTCAGGCAAAAGATGGCTTGCTGCCCACTTCAGGGCACCACCCAGGTCATTTCAGCAAAACTTGGAGGCTTTTTCTAGAGATGATCTTTTTATAATTACAAAAGAACCCAAGGGATACAATCAAACTGATCCCAGGGCAATGACTCTAGAGCATTGGTTTCCAATTCTAGATCTCCTGAGTGAACTTGAGCAAGCTAACAACCCACTCTGGGTCAGTGATTGCCCAAAAGAGCACAGATACCAACATTCATTAGCTACATCAGAGAGCTTAGAAACCGAGATATGTTATATCAAGTAATCTGAGTGTCTTAAGTTATCTGTCAAAGTCAAGCTAGAAGGTTTAATAGCTAAGGATTTGGAGATCTGTTGGTGATATATGTCATACAAAGGAGCAGGGGAGTGATGGGCATGTAGGAAAGGAAGACGATGGCTCATTCTCTGTGTCTGTCTGTCTGTTTGTCTATCTGTTTCTCTGTGTGTGTGTGTGTGTGTGTGTGTGTGTGTGTGTGTATGTGTGTGTGTGTGTATGTGTGTATGTATGTGTGTGTGTGTGTGTGTGAGACAATCCCACTGAATTTATACTCCATTAAAACTATCTCCTTGTCTTAGTTATGGTTTTACTGCTGTGAATAGACACCATGACCCAGGCAACTCTTATAAAAATAACATTTACTTGGGGCTGGCTTACAGGTTCAGAGTTTCAGTCTAGTATCACCAAGGTGGGAACATGGCAGCATCCAGGCGGGTATGGTGAAGGAGGAAGTGAGAATTCTACATCTTCATCTGAAGGCAGCTAGCAGAATACTGACTTCCAGGCAGCTAGGGTGAGGGTCTTAAGCCCACACCCATAGTGACACACCTACTCCAACAAGGCCACACCCCCTAATGGTGCCACTCCCTGGGCCAAGCATATATAAACCATCACACTCTACTTACTGTTTATCTGTTCCCAGGAAGTAGCAGCTTTCTATCATCTTTGCTTCACAGCTATTTCACCCCTGGTAACACCACTGTGTTACAAGTTTCTCAAATGAATGCACTAATCAGAGTTCTCCAAAGAACTAGAACCCCAAAGATTGGATATTTATTAAAGGGGAATTTATTAGATAGGCTTAACAATATGTAGGTTGTCCAACAATAGCTGTTTTCATGGTGGAGAGGCTGAGAACGTAGAAGCTGTACAGTCCAAAAGAGTATTGCTCCAGTAACCCTGACCTGGCAAGAGCTCTCAAACTCAAGTATTCTAGTTGCTTCAAGAAAGAGCAGTGTATGCCAGACAGTGGTGGCACACGCCTTTAATCCCAGCACTTGGGAGGCAGAGGCAGGCAGATTTCTGAGTTCGAGGCCAGCCTGGTCTACAGAGTGAGTTCCAGGACAGCCAGGGCTATACAGAGAAACCCTGTATTGAAAAAAAAAAAAAAAACAGAAAAAAAAAGAAGAAGGAGAAGAAGAAAAAAAAGAAAGAAAAAAGAGAGAACAAAAGAAAGAGCAGTGTGCAAGGGTATCTAAATGCCTTTGCATCTTTGAGCATCTACTCCTTCCACATCTCCTTGATCCTCATAATACCTTTGTAAAGAGAATTCTGTACACTTTCACACTCTACCACATGTCCTGGGGGAACAGTTACCACAACACGAAGACAAGCAAGTCTCTTGCTTGGGCAGCTGGTTCAGTGTAAATTCTTAAACCAGCAACTCTCAACTTGATGTTCATGTTATAGAAAGCTGGAGAAAACCAAATGCTGTCCCTTTAGGTTAATTATATCTGATCATGACAGATACCAACTGTGAACTGAAGGAATAGCTCTTGAAGCTGTGGAGCTCACCAGAGAGATGGGAAAGCCATGCTTCTTTTAGGAGCTGTTAGGAGGCTGGCTGATGGAACACTGAACACTGAAGCAGGCCAGTGTCAGGAGAAGACACTCCAGTGTTCCCGGTAGAGACTCCAAACCCTTGTGTGTCTTGCTTTTCTTTTTCTAGTAATCCATATCAAAACCTTTGTTTCTTCACTTGCAGAAGTATTTTTGTAAATTTGCTGTGGCATATCAACTTGCCAGCTCACGATCCTTGTCCTTGGGGCCCATTATAAAAGGTTACTGGAAACATAGACACTGTGAAACCACCACAGTCATCAGATAAAAGAGAGGCCACTGAATAACTAAGAGGCAAAGTGCAAATATGCTAGGCAAAGGCATGATTCATTTCCAGCAGGGAATGGAACCGGAAGGCTAGCTCAAGATCTCATTATGCTACTCAGAATGGAGCACAATTTAAAATTTATGAATTGTTTATTTCTGAGATTTTTCCCACTTAATCTTTTCATATTGCAGTTGACTGCAGGGCACTGAAACTGTGGAGAGTGAAACCTTGACTGAGGGGGCTGACTGTATGCATTAGCATACTGGTCCGTCTTTCTCCCACATCCATCTCTTCAACAGCTCCCAACTGTCCTGCAGACAGAAAGCACAAAGCCTGTCGCTGACAGCTCTTAGCCAGTGGCTCTTAAGAGTGACTCAAGGATCTGCACACCAACCTCACCTGGGAGTTTGCTAGACACTCAAACCCTGCAGTTCCAGATCCCTCTGCTCAGAAATCCTAGGATGGGAACCTGCAGCTGGCATACTAACAAATTTTTGAGAACACTCAGATACATCATACTGAGTTGGAACCACCTTAGCCTAGATCAGCGGATCTTAACCTTCCTAACACTGCAACCCTTTAATATAGTTCCTCATGTTCTAGTGACCCCCCCAAGCCATAAATTATTTTTGTTGCTTCTTCATAACTAATTTTCCTGCTGTTATGAATTGTAATGTAAATATCTGATAGGCGGAATATCTGATATGTGACCCCCTATGAAAGGGTCATTGGACCCCTGAAGGGGTTGAGACCAACTGGCCTAGACTTTTTTCCTTACCTGCTGTGACTTCCAGAATGGCCAGCTGCATGTAGGTGTGTTTATTTAGCTGACTTTACTCTCTCACTCTTTGGGCATCTCAGATCTGAACTTCCTACCATGTTGTTTAAGACTCTTCTGGCTTCTTACCCCTCCTAGCTCTGCAAAGTTACTTGTGGGTGGCTTGTCTGAGCATGCACTAGGAGCCCATACTCATTAAGTATACACACAGAGAAATAGACGCTCCACTTCCATTAGATACAAGGCATGATTTGGAAAAGAGACAATTTTATGATTTTGCTGTGGAAATGACTACAATGAAGTGTTTTCAAATTATCAGTCTTGATTCTCTTCTCTATCAGATAAAGATTTGTGGGAGAAAGACATATGGCCCTGGCAGATAGAGGTATGGGTTTTTTTCTCCTCCAGGATACTGCCTGTGCTGTCTGAGTGCATGCCTGTTATCTGAGGTAGGGTGGGTAGGTGGTAGAAATTCAGAAACTGAAAAGGGTAATATGTTTTTTTTTTAATGTAACAAATAGATCTTCCCTCTTCACAGTGCTGCCAGTGTAAGTTGGAAGTTTTGGACCCCAAGTGGAGCACAGAGTTGGAGCACCAATGTGTTGCTATGGAGATTTTCTAACCTAGGATACTGGGATTCATCCATGTGCTCATTTAAGCACAAGAACAAAAGTCCCACCCTGCCTTCTTTCTCTGGCTATCCAATATCTCTGAAGAAAATTCCCAACCATGGGGAATGTTCCTGCTTTGGTGGATGCAAGACAGGATGTGCTCTCAATTCTTTATGAACTCCAACAGGAGAATTTGCTTTCTATTCGAATAGATGAAGGCATTGGGCAAGTAGGAATGAGAGCTATAAGAGAAAATGGTGGGACATGAATCTAGTCTCCTTGACTCATAAGCTCTCAACCTTATCAAAATACTTGTTTTCCATTAAACTATGTTCATCATTCATTATCCATCTCTAAATTTTGTTGATGATCACACACACACACACACACACACACACACACACACACACACGGAAAAGACTCCAGAGTTTGAAGAATCACCCTTTATGCAGTGAATATACATTAACCCAGACTCTCACTAAATATGGAGCCAGCTATTTCCCTCTCATCTTTTCATTGTTTTCCCCTTGGGCAAGTGTGGCACCAGTAACTGTAGGTCACGCAAATGAGTAGAGTGACCCACACAGTGACTGACTGAGTATAGAAGCTTCTCTAATAGCCTGATTTAGCTCAGGTGTGATCAACAGCTCAGTCATAAGCTACCTGCTGTAGCTACTTTTTAAAGTATTACACGGTGGACGGGGACAGTCGATGTCCAAGTGGAATTTCCAGATGGCTTTACAGTGCAATAGACTACAGCAACTCATTACCAGGAAAAAAACACTTTTGCATTCTCTATACAGATTGTACAAATACTGTAACAATGTTTTTATACCATCTATGAACCACATCATGGGTGGGAGACAGAGAAACTCAAAATAAACTTATCATTCTTGACATAGCCATTCACCCTTCAAATCTTTACCCATGAAGATTCTTCACACATTATAATTTTTGTCTAAATGTTTTTACATCTTAAATACATAAATCTCCACATAGAGCAACTATGTGTCATGAGTCACATCATTAAGATGCTGATAGTGACTATGGAGTAAATCAAGAACCATGATCAGAAACCCAGCCTAGACATTTACAAATCACCATAGTGAAACTGCTTTATAAAATTCTTCTCAAACTCTATTTAAATGCCTTCTAAAAAAGCAATGTTCTTATATAAACTGAGGTTTTTGGAACAGTAGTTTCACTGAAAACACACGGTGTCAGGATAGAGGCTGCAAGGGCGCTTGTTGCTATGGTGATTGTCATAGGCAAATTTTGTTCACTATGAAGGTCTTTCTACAGTCATGCATCAGTAACAATGGATACACTCTGGGAAAGACATTGTTATGGAGCTCTATCATGATGTGACTGTCATCGTGTACTTACGTACCAAACAGTATAAAGCAAGTGCTCAACTCAGACTCTTACAACCAAGAGACTTGATCAAACTTTCTCATCTCCATGAAAAGATACCTGACAAAATATCTTAAAGGGGACTCTAAGATGGCTCAGGGTATAAAGGAGTTTGCAACCAAGCCTGAGGAACTGAGTTCAATCACCCACACAGCAGAAAGAAGGAGAGAACCAACTCTTTTAAGTTGTCCTATGAGATACACACACACACACACACACACACACACAACCAAATAAGCAAATATTTATAACTCTTAGGGAAGAATGATATATTTTGCTTACTTCTGCAAAGTTTCCAGTCCATCCTGGTGGGGAGGGCATAGCAAGAGAAGCAGCTCAGACTATGGTGTTCCATCCTGTGTAGGAAGGGCACAACAGAGGAGGAGTTCAAACTAAAACTCAGGAAAACTCTCACAGTTACTTCTAGAAAGATGCTCTGCTAACCTCTTAGGCAACCATCAATCCAATCAAGTTGATATCCTACATTAATTATTCTCTGTAGTAAGCTCAAGATGCGCCAAAAAACTTTTTAAAATTTCTTTTAATTTGTGGTGTGTGTGTGTGTGTGTGTGTGTGTGTGTGTGTGTGTGTGTGTGGAGAGACCAGAAGAGGACATACATACCCCTAGAGCTGAAGTTACAGATAGTTGTGAGCTGCTCAACTTGGGTGCTGAGAACTGAATTCTGCTCCTCTAGAGGAAGTGTTCTTTACCACTCGCCATTCTCTAGCCCCAACTTAATTTTTTAAATAAGTAAGAATAGTCTAGAATAATCATGAGCACATAAACCAGCGCCATAGTAATTTATTGTCAAACATCAAGCATTGTACATAACTTTATGTGCTATATCCTTATAAAACAACAGCATAGCAGGGCTGTTTATAAAACTATCACCACAGACTCATGAGTCATACATTGATATTTGTCACCGGGTGATGGGAACTCTTCAGGTCTCTTTTAATCTCCTGAAAGACTACTACCATATATGTCCCAGTCATTAAACTGTGGCCTTAAAGGTCACATGACTGAATACAAGGTTCACAAAAAGCTTTGAAAATAGGAAAGCATCTGAAATGAAAAGAAGCAAAATTAATTCAAAATCAGATGTGTGGTGAACTTGCGGTGGTTTGGGTGGCACCTACCCATTTTGTGTGGCACAACCCTACAGCCTTGGTTCTGAGCACATACCACGGGCACTTCGCTCTAGATAAAGGTGGTATTTTTCTACTGTCACTCCTCAGCGACTAAGTACCAGACTACTCATTATACTGTGCCTTTGGATTGGACTGTGCTAACATACTTGATTTTAAAAGAATTCCATTTGAGTTGCTGACTTGACTTCCATAAAACATTGTTACATGAGGTTTGGTTTGTGAGGACAGAATTTCCAGCTATTACTGAAATGGCTTAAGCATACTTGGGCCAGATTTCCCTGAATGTTTATGTGAAATGGTGCTCTCAGCATCCACAACCATAAATTCAACATGTCAATCAACTCTGAAAAGCACTAAAGATCTCTGGGTCCTGAGGTGTCAAACAGTCAGCTAAGATTTCATCCTTTATGTAAAAGCAAATACATCTCTCTCATTAGCATGCACATTTAATGAAGTCTTTAATACATGGTAAATACATAGGCTGTATAAGGGCTAAACATTTAAGTGTACACCACCTGAAAAGGTTGTTACATTTGTTGAGAAAATGAAACCCTGAGTTGAATGGCAGAGTACAACTCCCAAATACCATGTGGGAAGGAGGCCAGACCCTAACAATCTGCCTTCTCTTGGAATGTTCAAATGGACAGGTTTCAAAATGACATAGGGCTCTCTTGATACCTACCCATAAAACTGACATTCTCAGTTAGATGTATAAATAAATATAAGATTTAAACCAAGAATTATGGCAATGAAAAGCGAGCAAGGATGGTACTTGATTGCATTTGACTGTGTGTTTCACTAACTTACACCTGTACACATGAATCTTTATAACTTAGAGTGCTGTAGGAACATTTGATCCTCGGATATCTTGAATAGGCAGTTTTGTTGGCTCCACATTGACTAACTCAGTGTATTCATCCCCTCCTTCATTTCTCTCCCCACTTTCCTACTTCCTTGAATCTCCTTTACCTTCTCCCAGGCCTCCCTCTGTAAGACCCCAGAGAGTCTTAGCCTAAATGTGCTACCCCACAAATCACAGCTTGACAATGAATCGCTGCAATAGCATGAGGTTTATTGATCCAACGTGTGTGACCAATGCACTTGGGGTTGCTCATCCAAGTTAGGAAGAGGCAACCCCGAGTCTAAGAAGCCTACACCTTATATACTTTTACAAAGGTAACAGGCTAGTTGGCTTATTCTGATTGATGCAGTATCAAGCAAAGGATCTCTTTAGACGTTGGTTGGCTTGCTCGAGGGGGCTGCTCTTGTTTACATTTGCCCCTTACCTAACTCCTGTACCTGGAAAGCCTCTGGAATGGGAGAGCTGGATTTTAGTTAGTGGGGTCAGGGTGTTCTCAGAGTTCGGTACAGGGAGGGGTAGAACATCTAATCTTATTCTTACAGGTCTTATCAGTTAATTTATGTTCTGGTCAGCTTTTGGTTCATCCTAGCCCTCCTGATCTTTAAAAACTTTGTTTTTCTTATACAAGCAGATGTCTCTACTATAGGTAGTTTTGGCTTATTGTTTCTTTCTCAAAAGTCTTGTTTTTACCTTTATTTCTTCACCTCCAGCCTTTCTATCCATCTTCCTCTCTCATTTCCCACTCCCTTCCCTCACTTCCTTCTCTACTCTCCCAGTTCCCTTAGGAGCTGAGAGTTTGGCTTAGTTCTTCTTGGCTGATAGTTCCTCTGTAAGAGGTTCCACTACCATCTTCAAGGAATGACCAGCCTAAGACACTATGGCTGCTGGTCAGTGGAAGATGGCACAGAAAGGTAATCAAGTAGCACAAAGGTTAAGACAGATCTCTACTTGTCCAAATGGGAGATACAACACAGGCAAAGATTGTGTTGCAAAGTGTCCATCCTAGAGGATAAAAGTGGTATCTCTACTATAGCAAATGTTCATCTTGTTGCAGTGACCAAAGCAACTTAAGTTGGATAGGTCTATTGTGGCTCACAGTTCAAGAGCACACAGTTCATTGCGCAGGGAAGGCATGGTGGCAGAAGTGTGAGGTTGCTGATCACATTGCATCCACAGCGAGGTCGCAAAGTTTAGTAAGTGCTAAGTTCCCTTTCTCCTTTTTACTCAGTCAGGCATCCCAGGCCATGGAATCAGGGTTCCTATGCTTAGAGTGGGTCTTTCCATCTCAATTAACTTAATCTAGGAAATTAAGTCCCTCACAGCCATGTGCAGAGTTAGGGTTTGTTGATTAAAAGATTGTGTCAAGTGACAATCAGGATCAGCCACTATGTCAACCAAAATCCTCCTCTTCGAGGCTGAAGAGATGGCTCAGTGGTTAAGAGCACTGATTGCTCTTCCAGTGGTCTTGAGTTCAATTTCCAGCATCCACATGATGACTTATAACCACCTGTAATGGGTTCTGATGCCCTCTTCTGGTGTGTCTGGAGACAGTGACAGTGTACTCACATACATGAAATAAATAAATAAATAAATCTTTCAAAACAGAAAAAGATCCTCTTCTTCCCTCTTCTGCTTTACTCAGCCGATTTTAATTCTTCTTGAAGAGCACCCCCATAATAAATAAAGCACACCAAATTGTCATGTGAGACCCTATATCCTGGCACCCTGGCCTGGGATAAAAGCCACAGAGAAAATCAAACTCTGTGTTCTCCAGGCTCGTGGAAAGGCCCATCACCTGAATATATACTGTCCTGAGGGAAAACATGATCTTTGAGCTCTGCCTTTCCAATCAGAGGTACATAAAATGATAACATTGTGTCAGTTGAAATATTAGCATCACCAGTGGAAAATAAGGTAGGAAAAAATCTAATCATTCCTGATATTTTAAAAATAAATAATTCTTCCATGGCATGACAATAAACACTTCATTATTATGACCAGACTGGCCATGTTTTGGAAGACCTCTTCTGTTCCTTTCCTGTTTTGTGGTCACTAATAAAATTACTGCTTCTGTTTACTTTGATCTCATAAAATGATGGAGACTCAACTCAGGTCATAATATCAGAGCATTCAATATTGTGGTATTTCTCATGTGAAAGCTAAAATCTAGAGGCCATGACCACAGTTGCTGCTGAGGGGTCATAGGGACTATTTGCATAGCTGCCAAATAGCAAAACAGGAATGATGGGTAATTTTATGGGTCAGTGTGGCTTGGCTTAGGGATCCCTAGAGAGCCACTAAAACATTATTTTTGACTGTGTCTATTAAGATGTTTCTGGAAGAGATAGGCAACTGAATCAGTAGACTGGGTAAAGATCATCCAGCCTACAGAGGTCCAAACAGAACAAAAATATGAAAGAATATATTACAATATTTTTACTGAGGAATTTGTTTCTACTCACCCTAGATAGGGAATGGGTAAAAAGATGAGAGAAAACATTCCATCCAAGTCTGTCTTGGTGAACCAATGAGTTTGTTAGTGTTACTTATAGAGACACAATTGACATAGGTAGCAACATTACCCAAAAGTATGCCACCTAAGAATTCCCTTCTACATACAGTCTGTCAGTGCTTCTGTAACTTTGGATAGGAGCCTGGTCATCTTGTAAGTTTAGGGAGCCTTTTGAGTCTTGTTATGTTCCTTTTGAATTTCATAAGCCTCCCTGCTCCCTGTACTGGTGGTGTCCCAATTCAGCTAATGACACTACATAAAAGGATTTACTCTTTTTGTTTGTTTGTTTGTTTTTTGGCTTTTTGTTTTTTAGTTTTGAGACAGGGTTTATGTAGCTCAGACTGACCTCAAACTCTCTATGTAGATGAGGCTGGCCCTAAATTCCCTATCAAAACTCCAAGTTTTGGGATTATGGGTATGTTCCACCACCCCTGACTCAAGTACACAACTGACATTGTTTTCTTTTTTCCTTTACTCCTCCTCCTCCTTCTCCTCTTATCCCTCTTTTATTTCCTCTTTCCCCTCCTCCTTCCTCATCTTCCCCCTCCTCCTCTTCTTCCTCCTTCTCCTCCTCCTTCTGGAGGTGGGATTGGGAGTTGAGATGCACTTTCTTAAAGGGGAAACCAGGCTGGCCTTGAATCATTTGTGTGGCTTTGGAAGGTTTTGAACTCTTAGTCTCCCTACCTCTACTTCCCAAATGCTGGCATTCCTTGTCTGCATGTTCTTGCCTGGCTTAGAGTTTTTCTTTCTTTATGAACTGTATATTCTCATGCCCATAGACATTGGTGCTTGTTTCTTGGGCCTATGGATGCAAAATGGGTCTTACTCCATTGGTGTCTCCAATTCTCAGGCCTTCAGAATCAGACTGAAATATACCATGGCCATCCTGGATACCACTCTTGAAGAGCCAATGGTTGGATTTATTGGCTTCCATAATGACATGAGCTAATTTTCACAACAATTCTCAGATATAAATGTCTCTGTGCTAGATATGTGTTTTATCATTGTGGCAAAAGACCTGACATGTATAGCTTAATTTGGCCTATCATTTTAGAGGTTCCAACCTGTTTTTCTTGGCTCCACTGCCTCCAAACCTGTGGTAAGGCAGAACATTATGGTAGGAAGAGCTTGTGACAGAAGCTAATTTCCTAGAAGCAGACAGGAACCAATGTAAGGAAACACACAAATCGGGCAGGGCAAGACAACAATGACACAGCCCCAGTGACGTATATCCTCCAACCAGACCCCATCTTCCATAATTTTAACATGTCTCACTCACTCTACTCGCATTGTAAGTCTATCAATGGATTAATATTGTTCTATTCACGTTATAATTCTATTAATGGATTAGTCAGAGCTCCTAGGAACAAGTCACTTCCCAAGATCCCATCAGCTGGCAACAAGACGTCAACCCACGAGCCCATGAGGGATATTTCATATTCAATCTGATATGTAATCTATTTCTCTGTTGGACCTGTTTCCTTGGAGTGCCTGAATAATACAGGGAGTTATTGAGTGAGTCAGATGTGAGAGTTCCACAGCACTTATTTATAACACCAGCCATGGTGTCAGATTAGCAAACCTTGCAGGCAGCAAGGGCATCCAGGACTGGCACAGACATAGCATAACTGATAGGCATTTCCACCCCAACATTTGCTGGTTTGTGACCTGACTCAATTAATGAAAAGCTTGAGGCTTCTCATCTGTAATCCACATAAAGCAGTGGCTATCTCATTAGATGGTTTAGAAGCTTTGCTGTGAGGACCAAAAAGCACTCAGTTCTGTTCTTGGCTGAATATGAAATCTCAGCAAGTAACAACTGTTCCCCCAAAAGATGGGCCACGCTCCTGCCTTAAGACTCCTAAAGTAGATAGCTATGGGTTTTTTTGATTTTTGTTTTTGCTTCATTTTTTTGTTTATTTTCAAGACAGGGTTTCTCTGTGTATCCCTGGCTGTCCTGGAACTCACTCCATAGACCAGGCTGGCCTTGAACTCAGAAATCAGCCTGCCTCTGCCTCCCAAGTGCTATTAAAGGTGTGTGCCACCACTGCCTGGCAGATAGCTAAGTTTTTGAGACAGTCTTACTGCAGCCCAGTCTGGAACTCTCGGGTGTCCCGCCTCAGCTTCCCATATGCTAGGATTAAGAGTATGTTCTACCTAACTTATAAAACACTTTTAAAACAAGGCTTATTTAAATAAACTTTTTAAAAATAAAAGTTTCTCAAAGATTGCAACTGAATATGAACTCTACTGTTTCGGAGAGTTCCACCCATTGTCTGTGAACATACTTGAACCTGGATGTACTTGAACACACACAATCATATATGTCCTCCTCGCCCACCGGTTACTGTGTCACAAACACACAGATTGATACACTATTATTTTGTCTACTCATTTTTGACAATTTACATAGATTCCATTTATATTGTTTTCCCTGAAGACAACATATACCGAATGTCACATGAAGTGGAAAGTGATACAGACTTGCTATGATAATGCTTAGTTCCAAAAAGTCCTAGGGCTCTGGGACTCACCAAATCATAACCACACCTGTCAGCCACCCACTCGGGACCTCCTGAGAGGCACTGCTTAAATATTAGTCAGCCTGGCTTTGTCTCCTAGGTCTGTAGCCGAGTGTCTCTGGGGAGCCCTTAACTCCTCTGCTGGTCTTTTTGCCTATACTCCTTAGCTGCCTCCTTTGTGGACAGTTTTTCTACTACTGCATTATGAATGTTTGAACCAGACTATTCTCTCATGTGTTGGCCGACCTCGATTCTATATTCAACATGAACAATAACTGAACCCACCACATGATGGGATCCTACCCTTCATTTATGACAACCAAAAATGTCTCCAGAGATAGCCAAACGTCCTCTAAGAAGCTAAAGCACCCCTGACATCAGACCTCTGGATTAGGATCTTGCCCTCATGGATTCTGGGTTTTGACTGTTTCCTACCTACAGCCCTATAGTGACTTTACTTCTGCACCATTCTAAGATCACCATTTCTTCTCCTGGAAGTTTAGTCACCATAGAAATGAACTGTATTGCTGATGTCTAAAATTAGGGCACTACTGGTGTGAACAGACAAAGCGAGACCATTTTTTTTCTCCATGTGATTGCATGTAGGATTGGAAAGGCAAGGTTGGATAACGGAATGTGCCCACACTGTTCCTAGTCAGCATTCTGCATCTAAGAAACAGAAGTGGTAACAGAAGAGCCCCTCCCCACCTCGCAAGGCTGAGGTGGCCACTGGGACTCTGTTGGTGGGCTTTTCATTGCTATGAAAGAATACTAGAGCCAAACTCTCACAGAGGAGGATATTGTTTAATTTTTTTGGCTCACAATTTTGGAAGTTTCAATCGATGGGGAGCTGTTCAGTTGTCTCTGGACCATGATGAGGCAGAGCATCGTGGAAAAGATGACAAAGTGAAACAGAAGCTCTCACCTCATGGTAGCCAGGAATCACAGACAGAAAAGGACAATTGTATCCATTACCATCAAGGCAAGAGCATGGCAGCATCCAGACAGGCATAGTGCGGGAGGAGCTGAGAGTTCTACATCTTCATCTGAAGGCTGCTAGTGGAAGACTGACTTCCAGGCAGCTAGGATGAGGGAGGGTCTTAAGCCAACGCCCATAGTGACACACTACTCCTACAAGGCCACACCTCCTCATAGTGCCACTCCCCGGGCCAAGCATATACAAACCATCACAATAGCCTTCAAAGACATGTAACCTGGGTGACTGCCTTCCTCCAGCTTGTCCCCAGCTCTCATCATTTTCAGTAAGCTTTCACTGTGTTGTTATCTTTAACAATGACAAGGCAGATGCCACAGGCACATGATGAAGCAATGGGGCACATGGTTGTAGGGAGTGTAATCGAGGCTGCTGGGGATTCTAGAAGTGAAGGCTCTAACCTCACACTGCACTCCATGACTTACTTGCTTATATGTGAGGAGATGAGCAAAGGGCCTGCTGGAAACTGTAAACCCAGACCCAAGGTTGAGAGCAATTGGCCTCTGGGACTGTGCTGGAGTATAGCTGAGAATCTTCAACCACAAACCTGCCCAGCTCACACTAGGCAAGTCAACATCAGCCAATAATTTATACTGGTCATGAAGTGCCACAGAGGAGAGAAGGCTCTGTGAAGTTCTGTACAGAGACGTCAGACAAGCATGGGCTCCACTGGAGAAGCAGAAACAGATTCCCAAGCCATGAGGGAAGCTGGGAATTATTTTAGCTACTGGATCTTTTATTTATTTATTTTAACAGAAATTAGTTGGACATTCGAAAGAAAAGGAAATGAGGTATGCCTTGGTAATTACTCAAATAGGGGTCCCATAGCGTCTATGCTCATGACTGAGCTCATTCTACCTCCAAGATGGGTATCAGGAAATAAATCTGACTTTATGTGAAGATTCCCAATTTAACATTCATATACAATTCAATTTTTTGTAAATTCAATTTTATATCTTTATTAATATACATTAGAATCTCAGAAATGTAATCAGTTGGTTTCTGATTGCTTTGTTTTCCTTTCAAGGAGTTACCTGGACACATTCTGCATCCTATGTGATGGTGACACACATACACACACATGCATACAGACACACACTCGCATAGGCATACATACACACATGCACATACATGAACACAAGCATATAGCCACACAAGCACACACAGGGGTACATATACATACATACAGACAGGCATACATAAACATGAACATGAGCCTACTCACACATGCATACATACACACACACACACACACACACACACACACACACACACACAATTACACCCTCAGTCACAAAGGAAGAAAATCTGCCACTAAGGCTTCCAAGTAATACACAATCACTCCCTAGCATTTCTGATTTGAGGATCCAGCCTTTTTATATTTGGTCGCATTTGGAATATGCTAAGCTTAAAACTGGAATAATCAGTATGAAGGCATTTCACAGTCTTCAAACCTAAGATAGGATACAACAAATGTTCAAACAGCAGCTGTCCCACGTCACCATGTCTGTGCATATTGTCACCATGTGGAGAAGCAGTTTTGCTTATTTTTGCTTTACTTCTCCATTAAAAATAGTTATGATGACTCTACAAAGAAATACATGTCAAGGGTTCACATTAGGAATATAAACTCATCTCTTTGACTCCTAGTGCCTAGCACTAGGTGGAAAGTGATAGACCTCTCAGGGAGTTGACAAAATAATACTACACACACACACACACACACACAGAGAGAGAGAGAGAGAGAGAGAGAGAGAGAGAGAGAGAGAGAGAGAGAGAGAGAAAGAGAGAGAGGGAGAGAGAGAGCAGAGCAGAGAAAGAGAGCAAGTGTGTGTGTGTGTTTTTTCCTTTGGTATCTATGATGGTGGTTCCCTGACCTGCCAGAGATACTAAAACCCACAGGTGCTCGAGCCCGGTATATAAAGTACTTTGGTATTTGCACAGAATCTATATATACTCTCACACATATTTTCAACCACATACAGATTGTATGTAGCATCTAATATAATAGCTGTTATTTTTTAAAAGTAGTGACAAGGAAAAGTCTGCAAATATGTAGAACAGGCACAAATTTATTTTTTAGGATATTTTCAGTCCACAGTTGGTTAAATCTATAGGTCAAAACCCAAAGATACCAGTGGATGATTTTATATATAAAATGTAAAATTATGCATAAGCTGAGTACAGTGTTAGACATCTATAGTCCCAGGTGCAAAGGATGCAAAGCAGAGGGGTTGCTGGATGCCAGAAATTCAAAGACTGAGAAACACAAGGAGACTTTGTCCAGGAAGAAAAGACCAGACAAACAAACCCTCCTATAAAGACACCATGGGGCTGCAGCTGGGGTAAAATGACGAAAGAATGAGCAGAGAAGGTGCAGCTCTTTTCTACGTATGTGCCACTCAGATATCTGCATTCCTTCATCAACCTGGCACCATCTACGTTCTCCCAGGAACCTTAGGACTCTGTTTCAGAAAAAGAAATTCAAGGAGAGAGAAGTTTTGTGTCTCCTGTAAGATCTCATAATCATAGAAAGATCTGGAACTTTAGTCTGGACTTGGAACTCCATATTTGCTATTAAGTTCTATAGAAGGTTTGCAAGGGGGCAGACTATTGAGTTCTGGATAACTGGGAAGGCTTGGGGTGAGGAGAGACTTGAACATGGGACTTGAGAAGTAGAGAGAAGGGAAAGACATGAGAGAGTGGGTTAGTGACACTGCAGGGGACTGTCCAGATAAAGATGGGCTAAAGACAGAGCAAACCATGCTGGCCTCTGTCCTAAGCCAGGGCTGTTTCTTACTTTTGCTGTATTTGTGATTGGCATATATAGGAGGCCCCTAAATTCCAGACTAGAGACTGAGACTTTATCTTTAACAAGAGCCCAAGAAGATTCAGTGTGACTAATGACAAAATCACCGTAAGAGCTAAAAGGAGGATTCCAGACTAAAGAGAAAGGGCAAGTTGAATTTTCTTTTGCTACACAGGCATATCCCTTCTCTTTTCCTTCCTCTATCCCTACACTGCCATGTATAGCTGTTATCCATTCAGTCTTTTATATACCTCCCTGGTATGGAACATATAATCTAGTGACCTTTGTGACTAAAGGAAAGGCTTTGTAGAGGGCAGTCTCCACCCTCTTGTGTCTGTCAGTAGAAATGGCTGTTTGCCCTGATCCTCTTGGCAGACAGCGGTGGCTTGCTTTCTGGGGCATTCCTTTCACCCTGTATCCAGGTAACTTAACATTTACTTGTTGAATCATATAGACTGTGAGGCCAAGTGCCCTTACTTTGCTTTCCACAGGCTCACGTTCCCTGTATGCTCTGTGCTAGGATGGGGGCGGGGGGGTAGGTTCCCTGTGGGAGAGTCTCTTGAGTCCTGCTGACGGGGTAGAAGAAGCTGTGATGACTGTTGGCCTGCAAGTTCCCTTCGTCCCTGAACTGTCTGGCTGTTGGCCTGCGTCAGAGCTGGGCTCTCATCCAGATGAAGGCCTGCTTTAGACATCAGCAGAAGAATTTGCTTTCCTGTTACATCTGTGGATGAGATCCTGGCCCAGTCATATGAACTTAAAACAGACTTAAAGATGGTCTCTGATGAGCAGCACATTCTGGAGGGGCCAGGCATGAGCTTTTGCATCACACCTGTGATGGTGCATATTGACTTTAAATTTGACATGGTCTAGAAATACCCAGGAGATAATTCTTTGGGCACATCTGTGAAGGATTTTCTAGACAAGGTAATCAAGGTGGGAAGACTTACCCTAAACGTCTAACAGGATAGAAAGGTGACAATGAGCTAAGCACCAGCATTCAGCACTCACTGCTTCCTGACGGTGTATGCCTCAAGCTCCTGCTGCTCACTCTGTGGGCCTTGTCATGGTGGATGGTACTTTGACCCTCGAGCCAAAATAACCTTTCACCCCTTAAGTTTTATTTGTTCAGATATTTTATGGTAGCCACTGGAGAAGTAAATAATACAACACCTCAAAGAGTGAACAATTCTAAAAGTGCAAATCACACCTAATGATGTGCTGGCTTTTCATTGTACAACTGGAAAGTTCCCCTCACTCATCAGAAACATGTAGACCATTACAGGCTAAAACTTTGGACATTGTTCTACCCTGCCATTCCTCTCTCCTCCACAAACTAGTAATTAATTTCTGCCTCTTACCTGGCAAGATATTTTCTTTCACACATTTGTCTTTTGACCCACTCAAGGCCCCTTCCCTTTCTCCTATGCCCATTGGTTCACCAATCAACCTCCTGGCCTAGGTCTGTCTATTCCTTACTACAATACCCACTTACAGCAAACAGCCTGGAAGAAAATAACAGGTGAAATATTAGACAGGGAGCTTTGTTGTTTCTGGTCACCAACTGTCCCCACTGCTGGCAGTCCTTTCTTGTGTCCCTAGTCTTTCTGACACTGCCTGGATTTCTGGCACAGTCATGGACCTACAGAAGCTACAGTAGCAGGTGAGCGTTCTTTGTATGTGAGATTAGGAGTGGATTCCAGAACAGCTTGTCACACCTCTCCTATGCACTGCCAGGAGAGCAAAGTCAGAATTCTGGTCATTCCCTGGGGCACAAAACTGGTTAGTGCTGGGTCTGAGCCAAGCTCCCTGACTTTCTATCAATGCATTCTCCAGGGTGGTCATTAAGTTAATATGCAGTGTCACCTGCACCCATCCCTTCTCCATTCCTGATTCTTGTTCCAGTCCATTCCTTTCAGTGTGGTTTATAAGCCTTTCTTGGGCAATGATGGACAAAGACAGGCTGCCCATCACAGGGAATTGTAAACTCTGTGGCAGGAACCATGCAGGTAGAAATATTTGAATCATCATGTGACTGCCCTTATTCTCTTGGGGGGGTGTCTAAAACACATACTATTTGAAACATATACTGTTTATTACAAATAAATAAACTGCAATGAACCTAGGGGGTAGGAGAACAGATCTCTTTTATTTTTCTGGATAAAAACAAAATCCACATTCTACAAAGTGTTTGTTTTTTTTTTAGAAAGAACAAGCTGGTCAAGAAGGTGATCTCACCTTGCAGTTGAAAGATGGAGTCATCAACTAAACATCTCCAAGGAATACAGGTGAGCCATGCCAAAAGTCAGCAGTCTGCCCCCGTTGGTTTAATAAAACAGCAATCTTTTATCATTGAAATTAAACAGTGAAGTCTCACAACACAGTACTAGTGTGGACTGAGTTAGGAGTCTTTGTGGCTCCATGAGTATGCAGAGCAGCTTCTACAACAGATACCATCTGATCTACCATAACCTAGTGCTTCTGTTCCCAGAGAGATGCTTGAATGGTACAGATGAGGGCCCTGGTTCCTGCCTGCTCTGGCTCCACTGGCACATTAGCCTCTGTGCTGATCACTTCTCCCCGGCTGACCATGATGCTCTGGCTGAGGCTCTCTGTTCATGTGATCACAAACTCATGACCATTTCCTTTCTGGTTCTCTCTCTCTCTCTCTCTCTCTCTCTCTCTCTCTCTCTCTCTCTCTCTCTCCCAATTATCTTCTACATGGTACTAAGCACAGCCTGACTAAGCAGGGGTCCTGACTTCGATCCATAAGGCTTTTCTTAGTGAGGTATTTCTGGAGAAAAGTTAGCAACTGAAGGCAGTGTGCTGGTGACACATGAAGCAGCTAGGGGAGGAAGTCCTTCTGTTTCAGAGGGGGATCTGTAGAGCTTGGCTTGTGTGCAGACACTGTACTGGTGTGAGGCTGTGAAGGACTTGTGTGAAGACACTGTGCTGGTATGGGTCTATGATGGACTTGTGTGCAGTGGCGTGGGTCTATGATGGACTTGTGTGCAGTGGTATGGGGCTATGATGGACTTGTGTGCAGTGGTATGGGGCTATGATGGACTTGTGTGCAGTGGTATGGGGCTATGATGGACTTGTATGCAGTGGTATGGGGCTATGATGGACTTGTGTGCAGTGGTGTGGGGCTATGATGGACTTGTGTGCAGTGGTGTGGGTCTATGATGGACTTGTGTGAAGGCACTGTGCTGGTGTAGGTCTATGATGGACTTGTGTGAAGGCACTGTGCTGGTGCGGGTCTATGACAGACTTATGTGCAGTGGTATGGGTCTATGATGGACTTGTGTGCAGTGGTATGGGTCTATGATGGACTTGTGTGCAGACACTGTGCTGGTGTGGGCCTATGATGGACTTGTGTGCAGTGGTATGGGGCTATGATGGACTTGTGTGCAGATACTGTGCTGGTGTGGGGCTATGCTACTACTTGAATGGCATGCAGTTGTGAAGGCACTAGAATACACAAGTAATATTAACATGACCTTGACTTTCAACTTCATTCCTCCCTTTCAGGGAAGCACACATTGTGAATGGACTGTTTATCTAAATGGACTGTTTACTCCCCTGGAGACTTTCAAAGCCAGAGCTGTCAACCCTCACACTCTCTTCTACTTCCTCCTGTCTATTGACACTTCCCTTTCTGACTGTGAGGGGATATCAAAAGCAGGGAGACAAGGGACTGTCCACACACAGCTGGCTTCTGCTAGAAGCCCCATGGATGGGGACAAATAGCTGTCCCATTGCTTACTTTGACTTCAGCAGCCCTTTGCCCCAATTCCTGGACTATAATCAGCTTCTCACATCAATAGCCAATGCATCTTCTCGGGACCCAGAAAGTGGCTACAAAATTATTAAAAGATTGGTGGCTCAGGACAGGACTTTTGCCACACATTTTCCACTTGTAAGCAGCCCCAAAGGAGTACATACACATTCAAACAGTGCACCTGATTGGGCACTGAGCATCTTATCCAACACTCCCTGGACTCCATGTCACAGAACCAACATTCTCTCTGTGGTTGAACTCACAACTCAGACAGCATTCTCCATTTCTCCAACAGTGAAAGCTGGGGACCAAGTCCAGGGAGGGATCAGCCTCCCAGCTCTTGTGTCTGAGCCCTTGGAGGTGTGCCTGTGCAGCATTCAGATCTAGAAATGTTCCACTCTTTGCTGCCTCCATCGCACAAGCACTGCCTAAGATTCCCCTTGTTGATGACTCATCCCTCCAGGCTCAGGAAAAAGAGCCCTCCTCCCAGGTCATCTTGGTTTAAAGGGAATCCTCCCTCTGAGGTGTTGCTTTAAATCCAGAGAATATTCAAGCTATGTGAGACCTGAAAAGCAACTTGGTTCTGAATGTACATTAAACTAAGTATTGTTGCCACAGGGGAAACCACAGGATAAACAAGACTCGCCTTGTAGGAAAACATTCTTTGACTATGGAGTCAAATTTCCCTTCAACTAGAATGTACTTAAAAAACAAGAAGCCGGGTGGTGGTGGCACGCGCCTTTAATCCCAGCGCTTGGGAGGCAGACGCAGGCAGATTTCTGAGTTCGAGGCCAGCCTGGTCTACAGCGTGAGTTCCAGGACATCCAGGGCTATACAGAGAAATCCTGTCTCGGAAAAAAAAAAACAAAAAAACAAACAAACAAACAAAAAACCCCAAAAAACAAAAAACAAAAAGCCAATACCAAGAGTTCAGAATGGAAAACTTGGGTAAGTTTGAATGAGTAGACAAACTGTAATATGTTGGATATTTTTGGACAATCACCAGTGCTTGAATTCACACTCCCTGGTTATTGTGGAAAAATTCAAGAGTCCCTGCTTAAAGAGGAAGCTTTTCTATCACCCGGCAATTTCATGTCTGGGGATTTACCCTAAAGAATGAAAAGCAAGCTCTGGAGGAGATATCTGCATAGCTAGTGTCATGGCAGCACTGTTGACAGTAGCCAGAAAGTGGATGATGCCTAAGTGTCCATCAGCAGATGACTGGAGCATCAGTTACTTTATGTGGCACTGTGAGCAGGCAAGAAATGGGAGGAAGACTTAAGTCTAGCTCATGGTTTGAGGTTGTACTCGACCATGTTGGGGAAGTTATGCCTGGAGCATGACGCAGCTGGTCACACTGTGTCAACTGTCAGGAAGCAGGCAGTGAGGAAGGCTGGTGCTCGGCTCTTTCTTCTCATAGCCAATCTGGATCTCAGCCTAAGGATGCTTCCACCTATACTCAGGGCGGCTCTTCCTTCCCGGGTTAAACCTCATAGACACACCCAGAAGTGTGTTTCTGTGCTGCGTCTCAGTCCAGTCAAGGTGACAATGGAAGTTAACCATCAAAATAAATGAATGTAACAACACACATGCACACAAGCATGCGCATTACTCAAATTAAAATGGAAGACATCCTGACTCGTGTTACAACATGAGTGAACCTTGAAGACATTATGTGAAGTAGCATAAACTAAACAGCAAAGGATATATAACATACTCTTCCACTCACATGAGGTATTTAACAGAGTCAAATTAATGGAGATAGAAAATAAATTAGGATTGCCAAGGACAGGGAGCAGGGGAATAGGAAATTAGAATGTAATGGGCATGTAGTCTGGGTTTAACAAAACACAAAGAATTGTGAAGGTGGGCTGCAGTGATGGTTAACTAGCATGTGAATGTACTTAGTTCCCCTGAACAGAAACATCTTAAAAATAATTTTTTCACTTGACAAATTTTATTTTATGTATACTATACTAAAACAGAGTTGCATGCAAAAAATAGGGTTGAATTTCAAATTCAGCCTGTCCAATTGGTCCTATGCATTGCCAGTCAGCAAAGAACAAGGCCAAAGTTCAGTCATTTTCTAGGTAGACATTTGGCTAGTGTTGGGCCTGAGTCAGGTTTCCTGACTAAGGGTCCTCTCTTCCAAGCTTATTATCAGCCAGTGTTTTCTTTGATGATAGGCCATATGGAAGTGAGCAGGGCAGCAAGCAAGGCAGCTGCTGCCCTCATTTGAATCCATTCTCCTTCCCATTTCTATGATTCTACCCTGGTCCAAGCCCTGCAATTGCCACCTGAGTTACTGAGATAGTTCATAATCGATCTGACACTGGGTGATGGACTCAGATGTTCAGAAACTGGAGAGGGTCAATCAACTACTAGAGAATTGCACAGAGGTTCTGTTGAAGGTAGATCTGAGGGGACAGCTCCATGGTCACATCAATTCCCTTGGTCTTTGGGCATCTTTGTACATATATCAAGAAGCGCCTATATTGAGAGGCCAAAGTTTGGGCAGGAAAGCATGCTATAGTCAGTCTCTAGCTTTATGTGGTAGGTGGATGAATAGGAAAGGATGATTGCATTTGACATTCTCTTCATTACCCCATTAAAGCCAAATCCTCTCTCATCAGCCATTCAAGGTCAATCATTACTGGTCCTTCCGCCCAGTGAATACTATGCATCCCTTGAGGCAAAATCTGCCTCCTCCTCCTTAATCTCTTTATCATCTGTCTTTCCTCTAAGTCCTACAGCCTCTGGGCCTTACTTAGGACACTTCCTGTTATTGCTTTGTATTTTCCAGTTCACAGGCTGTCTCTCTTTCCCAAGACAACTCCGAAGGGTTGGCTAAATTCCCCATTCATTTTCACAGGGCACTTTTCATAATGGTTTACTCTGTCACCACAGCAATGACATTGATGGATAGGCTAGTCAAATTAAACAAGCTTTCTCATATTGATGGACTCGTCAAATGGAAACCTTTTATTCTATGACAGTGCCTGGACAAGCGCATGGACACTTCTACCCAGGAATACAGTTTTATTACACAATTGTGTTTCCAAGTGTTTGGTATAAAGTTTTCCTTTCACTCTGTATATTGAACTGTAACTTCATAAACTTAATGAATGTCTACAGCAAAGGGCCTGTGGTTCTGTAAGCACACACAACAAGGAGACATTTATAACTTATTATAACATAAAGACCAGCACTTTCCTTTTTTAAAAAAATTATTGAAAAATCCCTAGAAACATATAAACAATAGATATTCAACACCTCTTCAGGAATAAAGCAAATAAGCAATATGAAAGCTGGAGAGAGTGCAGAAGGAGGAAGGCAAGACTTAATCAAAAAATAAAAATGAAACTTCACAATTTGGCTAGCTTTGGCCCCAGACTGGATCCCAGGCCACTCAGTTACGTAATGCCCTGCTAACTCCATTCCCTCCCCTTTGATCTACTTCCTCATCGGCTGACACTTCTCCCTACGCTGGACTTCTCTATCTGGTCAACCCCACCCACGAGTGTCCCACAGACCTTCACTCCAAAACTGAAGTTTAATAGACTCTCACTAAATGTACATAATGTGGGTAATAAGTTCTTTAGCTATTCTTTGATTCAAAAACCAAAACCACAAATAAATAAATCAAAGAGAGACTTTCGAAAAACAGGCATAGTCACTACAGGAAGAAATGAGCTGTCTTCATGAAGGCAGAGAGCAGGTTCTAGAACTTTCCCCCAGGGTGGACAATTAATGGCTACATGACTGCTAAAAACTTACAGCAATTTTCTCT
>NW_022196913.1:39517614-39547614 GCF_008632895.1 Mastomys coucha | reverse complement strand
AGATGGAGTCTGGAGCTCTCTGTCTGGGACCTCCAGAATAGATGAGAAAAATGTCAGTCCTCCTTTAATGGGCACTGATTGTCCCACTGAAGACCCTGCATTCCACACACATCAAGGGATAGGCAATTGAGAGTACACTCAAAGGCATGCCCACCACTCTCAGCTAGCCCCAGACCCCATCAGCAGGAATCATGCTGCCATACTCCAGGATGAATTCTGTGAATGAGCTGAGACCAGTGACAGAAGGTGACACCAAGGAGGAAACAAGTCTGCACTCAGTCAGACGTGGAAAAAAGGTGGGGTTTGGTCTGCAGTCAGAGACAACAGGCTTAGACCTCATCCCTTCTGGTGCATCTTGCAGGAGATGTCACCCAGCCAGTTCCACCAGCTGTGGGGAGAAAGACACCTTTGACACTGGAGCTGCTGTGTAAAAAGGCTGCTGGCACTGTCTGGTGCCAGAGTGGAGGGCCCATACAAAAGAGAGTGTTATTAGAGTGAACACTAGAGTGAACTAGAGTTACTGATGGATATGAGCTGTCATGTGAGTGTGGGGAATCCAGCTGTGGAACTCATGTGTACAAGACTGCATTATCCAGAAAAGTGGAGCTTGGCTAAGAAGGTCACTGAGCCTACAGCCTTCCCTAGCATGCTCCTGCTGAGGCCAGCCTCTGAAAGGCACTTCTGAGCTTAAGGGATTTCACAGCTATAAATGGAAGCCACAGATTCACTGAAAGCTGGTTGTAGATGAATATGTTCTTTGAACAACCTTTGTCCAAATTCCTTACCTACAAAAGGCTGTCTTAGGGAACAGTTATCCTGGCCACGCTCAGTGAATCCAAATATGATGAATTTGTCTTAATGGTAGAATCAAATTTTCAATACTTTGTATGGGAAACTTTTTAATGTTTACTGTTTTCTTTCTAATTTGTGAATTTTTTTAAAATCAAGGACCCTTTCTCTGCTTTTGTTAAATTCACTGATTTACCAAGAGAAAAATTACTTTTTTTATTTATAGGTTTTAAAATTGTTTTATTTTATTATTTTATGTGTACTGGTGTTTTGCCTGCCTGTCTTCATGTCTGTGTTCCATATATGTATCTGGTACCTGGTGCCAGAGTGGAGGGCTTATACAAAAGAGAGTGTTATTAGAGTGAACTAGAGTTACTGATGGATAAGAGCTGTCATGTGAGTGTGGGGAATCCAGCTGTGGTCCTGTGAAAAAGCAGCCAGTGGCTCTTAAGTGTTGAACCATTTCTCTAGCCCCCTATTTTAGCTTTTTAAATAAAATAACTAGCAGTAATTTTAGAATTGTTTTCCTACAGTGTTCAGTCCTTACGGTTCCAGTAGTTACATTGACTGTAAAGAATGTCAGTTTTCTGCCTCCAGTATCTGTGGCTAAGCTGAAAAAAGCAGGACAGAAAGAGACCAGAGTGGAGTAAGGGCAGCGCAGGGGTCAGGATTTGGGGAATGAGCACAGACAGCCCCATATTTGGGTCACAGGGAAAGAAGATGCTGGGGGTGGAGGTGGGGGTGAGGAGGTCAGAGAAGCCTCGAGGAGGGAGGGCAGGCACATAGTGAGTGAGTTTATCATTGAAGGACAGAGAGGGCAGACCAAGAGACAAGAGTAAGGGCATCAGGGAAACAAGGAGGGACACTTTGCCAGCCTCTGAGGACTGTCACCTTTGGGTGTCCCACTTTCTTGCACAGTCCTCTGTTACACTGAGCAGGAGCAAGCTGTATAGCCAAGGAGACAGCTGTTTCCCTTCACACTCTCTTGGATCACTTGCTCTAGGACAGTGGGATGCCTTGTGGGGAAGTTTAAGCATCCCTCAAGAAAAAAATTCATGCATGCAAGCACTGTGACCTCTTGGTCCAGGCCCTAGGGTGGAGCCATCTGGAAGGAAGGCATCCAGGCTCAACTCTCCAACATGGAAACATCCTTATAGGCAAATCCTACAAGAGAAGTCAAGCTAGAACTACCAGCTGAGCCACTCCTGACCCACTGATAGTCTTGGAGACAATAAATGTATATTATGTTAAGCCGTTAAGCTTGGGAATATTTGGGTCTATAGATACAAAGGGTAACTACAGTTCAACGGAGAAGGCAGAGCCCCTCAGCCCTGCAATTGTGGCTCCCCAGACCTGTCCTGGGCCCTGTCATGTGTCTTTAATGAGCTGTGGCTGGAAGCTCCCTAAGCAATTCACAGTAATGTGGATTTTATAAGTTGGAAAATTTTGCCAATTTGCTGAATCAGTCATTCCATAAATAGATCCTCCAATGACTTGACTTCTGGTAGACCAATTTTCCATGAATAAGCTTACACTGGAAAACTTCAAGTGATTTTTATACGTTGCAATCCTAGAACTGGGACTTTAGAGAGTGTTTGTCTGAGCTATGTTAAGGTGACATAAATAAGTGCCAGGGTGGTGGACAGCTGAGATTGACTTCTCAGAGTCACACCAGCTGTCTCCCAATACACTGCATTGGTCAGGGTCACTGTAAAACAAATATAATCGATTTTTCCTCTGCAGGTGGCAAGACTTATTTCTTTTTGTTTTCTGATAATCTGTGATTATATTTAGGGATAAATTTAGCTCTCTGGGATGATGCTAAGAATGTAATTTGCAGGTATGATTAAAAAAAGAGGAATTGGAATCATAAATAAAGCCTCCATAGATGTGTAAAGCCACCTTCAGGAAGTCACAGGAGCAGAGTCACCTGCAAGTCCCAGGCAATTGCCACAGGCAAGCCAGCTGCAACTGCTGCTCCTGTAGGGCAGTTAGAAGACGTCTTCTTCACCCACTGAGGAAGAGGAAGGGAAAGAGAGCGTCTCTCACGAATCACTGTCCCCCAAAGCTCAGGCCTGGGGAACATTGATCTGTATCAAGCTCTCTGAGGAAAGGTTATCAACCATTTTGAGAAGTGAAATTCATTTTTGAAAGGGGCTGAATAATTTGTCATGTCTCAGTGAACTGTAGACACGTAGACCTGGATCGTGAACCTAGGTCTTTAGTCCGGTGGCTCATCGTAGCTCAGCTGTGCTTACACTGAAGGCTGGAGTGCCTGTGAAGCCACTCTCCACTGTCATTAAAGACTGTGACTGCCGTGCACAGCAGACAGCTAATAGCTGGAGTTGCATAATTCCAGAATTATGCTTTGCCCTTGAATGGCCCTCACCCCTGTGGTCTTAGACATCTTATAAGCCAAACACAATAATCTTAGAAGCACAATAATGAGGCTGAAAAATTGTGAGCTTCAAAATCCACTCAGGCATCATCCCTGAAAAGTCCTTGCTGAACTCAGTCTGGGCTCCATACTGGATCCTGAGCTCTGCAGCTTACTTTGCTTTTGCTGCCTCAGCTCAAAACTCGGTCTGGTTCTGTCTTCTACTGTGGATTTGCGATCCTTAGTGGAAGGAGAATTATCTCAATTGTTCTGTGTCCCAGGACTCACTGAAGAACAGAACAGTAGGTGTGGAAAGCTAACTCAGTGTCCAGAATAAGAACACAGAGTTGGCCAGGCCCTGGGAACAGCCGTTATCTCCCCAGCATAGGGTGCCCGCAAAGCAGCGAGTCGGGCAGTGGCTCCATTTCCTGAGTTCCAAAGCAGCTATAGGCCCATCTCATACTTAAAATCAGCATAGTGCTGCAGTGAGATCAAGAGAGACCTCCAAGAGGCTCTGCCCAGTCATTAAAAGGCCACCTGCCAGCTGTGGGGTGCTCTGTTGTTGGCCGAAATCACAGAAGCCCCAGCCTTTAAAGTGTTTCCAATATTTTTTTCCTAGGATTCTTCTTGCCCAGAATCCCAGTAAAAGGGCTGAGGTGCTTCACAAGCTACACCTGGCATCTGACATAGTCTCTCAATGCCTGTGAACCAACTAGCCAACCAACTGGCCTGCCCACTAGCAGGTGCAAGTCCCTCCCTCCCATGATTTTATGATATACTTATGAAGACAGGGCAAACAGATTGAAACAGACTACACAGGGGATCAAATAGTTCAAACTCTTTCTCTCTCTCCCCCACTTCTTTTACCCTCTTCCTCTTCTCTATCCTCCTTGCCCCTTATTGTCTGTCCTCCCTCAGTTCCTTGCCCCTGTTCCTCCCCTCCCCTCCCTTCCTCCTTTTATGCCTGCCTCCCTGTGGTCTCCTCTCATCCCAGGGGTAGATTTTGTATGTAATCTCCTTATTTCACAGAAGCTGCATTGTACTGGATGAACATACTTTAATCAGTTGCTGAGCTGGGGGTTGGTGCCACTGCTTGGCTATTACAAGCATTTGTGCCTGAGTCTTCATGTGGACATGGTTTTTTACTACCTCTGGGGAAAATCCATGGATGTGGGATCGCTGACTCATTGGCAGAGTGTGTTTCCAATTTTACAAGAAACTGTAAAACCAATTCTTAAGAATTTGTTCACTGTTGCTTGTACCAGGGATGCCTGAACATTTTCTTCTAAATAGGATATGTTAGAATAGCTTAATCTTATTTTTAATTTTCCTGGATTTTTCTAGACACCTTGAAATATTAAATAGTTCTTCATGAGCATATTGGACACCTATGCCTTTTTTCATAAAATGCCTAGATCATTTGCTCATTTAAAATTTGTGTTATTTGTCTTTATTGTTGATTTTAGAAATTGTTTACATATGTTAAATTAATGGCTATTAAAATTTAATATATTTTACCTTCTTATTTTCTTAATAACATTTTTCCATGGTGATCTTACCATTTGTCTCTGTCTCTTGCCATGTATTCAAGCCATTCACTTCTCCTTTCTTCCAATATCACATTGATTTCTTCCTTCCTCTCTCTCTCTCTCTCTCTCTCTCTCTCTCTCTTCCTTTCTCTCTTCCTTTTGTTCTTTTTACTTAAGTTTTTCTTTGCTTTTTGTACTTCTTTGCAGAATACTTTCATTTTGTATTCGAGATTGCAGAGTTAAGGCTGGAGATGTGGCTCAGGGATTCAGAGCACATTCTGCTCTGACAAAGAACCTGAGTCCAGTTTCCAGCCCCTATGTCAGTGTTAGATGGCTCACACATACGTGTAATTCCAGCTCCAAGGGGATCCAGTGCCCCTTTCTGAGCTCCCAGGTGTCTGCACAAAGAAATATTTTTTTTAAATTTCCAAGACTTGTATAACTGAGAACATCTTTATCTTACCCTTATATGTGAAAAAGTAATTTTGTTGAAAAAAAACCAAAAATTTGAAGATCTTTTCCTTCATATTTAGAATCTCCATTTACTTCCTCCTTATAGCTAACTCTATAATAATGGTTTTAAGTTTCATTTATTTTTATTTTATATACATGAGTGTTTTGCCTGCATGCATGTTATTACACTGCATGTATGCCTACTCCCCATGGAGGCCAGAAGAGAGCATGGGATCCCCTGGAACTGGAGTTGCAGATGATTTTGGTTGTCCATGTCAGTGCTGGGAAATGAACTGTCAGAGAAGCCAGTGCTCATCATTTATGAGCCATCTTTCCAGCCCCATCATCTATCTTTTTGTTGCTCATTTTTGATCCAGTCTTTTATTTTAAGTTGGCTATTTTTGGTGATTGTACACATTACTTCAGATCCTTCCAAACTATGAAGCTCTTGTGTCTAAATCTCTTTGAATGGATCCTTCTGACTATCTAGGAAGTTGCTTCCTCATGGTTTTGGCATATGTGCACATTTTTAAAATGTGAACTTTAGTTTAGTTAAATTTAATCCATGAGAGCTGTAAAGGACCTGGTTTCTACCAAAGAGACTTCATGTTTGGTTTTGTTATAATCCCTGGATTCTTATAGCCTAGAACCATTTTATTTTAATTATAGATTTATTTTCTCCAACCACGAAGAAAATGTAAATCTGAAAAACTGAACTAGAGGAATTATTGCTGCAATTTTGTTTCCTCCTGATATCATGATGAATACAAATTGCTTCCTAAATGCTTCTTGTCTTTGGAGCCAATGGATCTTTTAAATCTACAGTTCATTGAGGATATGGCTGCTTTGGGATTGGTTTCATAGGAGGTGTCACAGAGGTCATCTCTGACAACCTTTTCAGTGCCTGAACCCTGTCTCCCATGCCTTGTTTGACAAGACATTAAAAGTTCAAGGTTCCTTGAGCTCACCACTTGTACCACTCTGTCTATCCATCCATCTATCCATCCATCCATCCATCCATCCATCCATCCATCCATCCATCCATCCTATATACCCCCAACCCTTGCTCTGTTCAAGGCTTTGTTCCTGGGGCTGGACCAGGGTATCATCAGCAATCCCAGAGACCTTGCTCTGAGGAGGGCTGCTTGCACTTCCACATTGACTGCATGTTCAGAAGTAGAGCAGAGTATAGGATAAGCTGATTGTTTGTGGATTCAGTCTTGTATTTTAAAACATTATAAAATAAATCAGGTAAAATAATATAATTACCATGGGAAGTTTTTTTTTAATATAAAAACATCTAATCTGCAATATTACAAAAGCAGCCAGATATTTCATTTTTCAATTCCAGTAATTTCATTTGGTTCTTCTAAGAACATTATTCTCTATATTTTGAATACCATCGCCTTGCTTCTTGAAAATATGTGTATGCTTATGTAAATGCTTTTCTCTGACTAATTCTTTGTCTAGTGCATCTATACAGTTGTGATTCTTTAAGATATCTGTACTCTAAGGGTTTCATTATTTTTTTCTGTGTTTATATTTCCTTGGTTCTTTCAAAGCTGATAATTGCCCTCTTATAGCTGATTGGAAAATATTTTTAAAGACTGGTTTTAGGCATTGGACAGTAGGTAACCCAAGACTGTGACCTCAGAAAGACAAAACACTTTGAGCTCTATGTTTTCCAGCTAGCCTTCTGGAGGCAATGGCTAGGTAACAGTGTCGGAAAAGGAATAAGCCAGAGCTTAGCCATCCCCTGGGATAGACACACACACACACACACACACACACACACACATGCACAACACATACACATGCACAACACACAGAACACAGACACACAAAAAGACTCTCAAGGTTGAAGCACCAGAATTGGCATATGATTATGGAAGCTACACAGAGAGAAACTTCTGCAAACCTGATGAAGCCTTTAGAATCTTCTACTGAGAAGTGACTTGGGCATGAATGAGAGGAAGCTCCACAGCTCTAGGAGATAAAACCACTGAAATTCCATAGGATAGTGACTGCTATCACTCACACAGAGACAAGGAGAGATTATAATTCCACTAAGTATAAGACATCTCATAACACAGAGGGCACTGGATAGTCCTTAAAAGGTCAGGCCCTAATGGAAGGAATGTTGGCCTTAATGTAAAGGCTGCTCTGGATCTGCCCTTATCAACCTAAAAAACAAGACTCAAAAGAACCCAGCTGATCTCCAGGTAACTTAACTGAATGGCGAGAGTAGCCCAACATTCCTTAAAGAAGTACAACAAAACCCAGCATTCCAACTTGAGAGTTTTCCTACATAATATTTAAATTTTGTTTTGAATTGTATTAGTCTCTCTTAAAATCATTTATTTAACTTAAATACATACCCCAAGCTTATAAAAATCAGCATATAGATTTCATATTTGAGTATATAACCAATTTAGAAGTTTTTTTAATTATGAGACAAATCTTGAAGCTCATAATTTTTCATATGAATAGCCAGTTAATACAGAACTATTTCTTGAAAAACAAATAATCATGTCTTGCTCTTGAAGTACTTTGAAAGCTCTGTCAAGAAAGCAGTTGACCATGTAAGCCATGTGTCCTTACTTACACACACTGTACTGTCTCAAATCCTGTAACTCTGTAGTAAATCTTCAAATTAAGCACTGAAAGGCCTAAATTGGTTCATTCTCTTGCAAAATGTCCTTGCCTGTTTAGATTCTTTATACCATAATATTTACCATATATAAAAAAATTTATATATTAAAAACTTGCTCGAGTGTTGGAGTCATATTAAGTTTGGAGGGGCACAGATGTCATGGTAATGGGGAAGTTCTTTCATTCATGAGAATGCTGCCATTTCATTTAATTTGCATCTCTAACTTCTTTCATCAGTGCATTATGGCTTTGAAGTTGTACATTTTAACATCTATTAAACTTGTCTTTAAAATTTTCATGTTTGAGGTTCTACTGGAGATATTTCTTGAACAATTTGAGACAACATGACCTGTGTCCAAGGCTATCCTTGAGGTCAGTAGTAGCCTAGGCTGGCCTTCAACTTTCAATTGTTTTATTACTACCTCCCACAAGCCTCTTCAAAACTCTGTTTTTTGCTTTTTCACTCTAAAACAGAAGAAATATGCGTGTGTGGCTACAAAGAACATGCTTTAATATTTGGCAAATTGTTTAACAAGCTACTTAAGGTTTAGAGCATGAATTCTCAGTAGGACTTAGATTGACCCAAAAGAGGAGAAAAACATTACCTTTTACTATAATAACTAATGTATCAACATAGCTAGTACAGTAATCTGTACATTAAATGGCATGCAGGGTAACTGTGACTTTAAATTTCATAAGGATGCAATGATTATGAAAAAATTGTTTAGAACTTTCCTTGGGTGAGCAAGTGTGAAAAAATGATTTGGAGTTTGACTCCGAGGTCTTGAACTGTGTGATGCTACATAAGCACTGAGTACTTTGGTGGTGGATTAGCTCAAGACTTTCTATTTATGGAAGAAGCAATGCAAAATACAACACTCACAAGAAACAACTTCCTAATTGAGTCTTAGAAACATGATGCCCAGGACAGCCTTCTTAGCAGAAGTGAACTCAGACCATCCATGGCCTTTCCAGTCATCTCTCAAAGGGTATTCAAGATTGAATAGTCCATTTGGTTACTGTAAATACCCACTTCTCGTCCCTGTTTCTTCATGTCAAACTTCACTGATTGTGTAAAACACACACATTTCACAATCTGGCAATCACTAAATTGTAGTGGAAGACTTTCTCCACCCAAGTATCTTTTTTTAAATTTCAATTATTTGGTTAGTTTCTTCAGAATTTCATGCATGAATATTGTGTGAACATCATTTTCACTTGCTCTGCCCTTCCAACTCCTCCTGTCCCTTTCTCTCTCAAACTCATGACCATTTCTTTATTACTGGCACACAATTAGTACACACACACATACATATGTACACACATTTATAAATACAATTTGCTAAGTGTATTTAGTATTGTTCAAACGGATATGTTTAGGGCTGACAACTTGGGATTAGATAACCTATTAGGAGGTTCATTCCTAGGGAAAACTAATTCTTTCTCTCTCTGCAGCTAGTAATTGCCTGTAGCTCTTCATCTAGGGGTAGGACTTTGTGAGATTTTCCCTATGCACAGTGGTTTACCATCTGGTCTTGACATTGTATTTGTCTTGTTTAGGTGGCCATATTGTAGGGATTTCATAAGTATATGTTCCCTGTCAAATATAAAGACACTCTCTTGCAGCAGACCTCCTGGTCTTCTGGCTCTTACAGTCTTCCCACCTCCTCTTCTGGGATGTTTTCTGAACCTTAAGTGTACAGATTGTGTTGTAAATAGTCAACTGGAGTTGGGCATCCCAGGATCCATTGTTCAAGTTGTTGATATATGTAAAAGGTGAAAGCTATACTTACCTGTGGGTATGAGGATTAAATATGTAGAATGCAATTTGAAATTATACTGGTTTAGGAAAGGGACAACAATGGGATTATCTTTGGGGTCCATGACCTCACAAGTCATGGGTAGTTGGCTAAGTTTATAGTATCAGGCATGAATTCCATCCTAGTCAGTGGACCTCAAGACTAACTAATGGTTGTTGGTTACCCTCAAAATGTCAGCATTGCATCCTTTTTCCAAGACATATGTGTGTATGTGTGTGTGTCTTACTGTTTATGCAAGATTATCAAGATTAATGGAAAGAGGCCAACTACCTTTCTATTATCTGTATTCATTACAAAGAGATTTGGTCCTGTCATTTCTTATGCTGAGAGATTTATTGGTAAGACAGAAAAGCTGTCTTGAAGGAGCAAAAACATCCAGGAATTGGGATTCTTCTGATTCCAAGAAAACTAAGGTGTGTGGTAATTCTGACACCAAATTAAATAAGAAAAATGCAAAGACTCACAAGTGTTTACAAAAGCAGTAGTCAACAGTGTGTGTTGTCTGTATATACTCATATATATTGGGTTGAATATGTGTGTGTGTGTGTATTCCTTTGTTCGTGTTCACTCTCACCACCCTCTTTTGTTGCCTACTCCCCTCTCCTGCTAGTCCCCTTCCTCTTCCCAAGTAGATCCCTGTCTATTAGATAATGTAAATTTTTGAAATCTAGATTATGCTTACAGAAAAGAATATATGCTATTTGTCTTTCTGAGTCTAGCTTATTTCACTTAACACATTGATCTTCATTTCCACCCACTTTCTTGTAAATGACAGCATTTTGTTCTCATTTATGGCTGACTAAAACTTCATGTATATACACCACATTTGCTTTGTCCATTATCTATTGATGAACCTATGGGCTGGCACCATACCTTGGTTGTTATGAATACTGTGTATAGTATGCAGACAATGTTTTTGTAGATGGAGTTGGATTGATTATTAGGAGTAGTAAAGCTAGATCATATAGGCATCTCCACAATGACTGTACTAGTTTATATTTAGATAGAGGAGTTTAGAGACACCCTCTTGCTCTATGTCTCTAAGTTCTAGTCATCTTTTTTTTTTTTTTTAAGTCACAAAGAAGGGAAAGAAAAAGAGCTAACAATTTGTTTCTCAGTCTTAAACTGGGAGCCAAATAACTTATCCTATTAATTGACCTGAGACATTCCTTTCTCCCTTTCTCCTTTAGCACAACAGTCTCTTGTTACACATCATTCACTGTGGCAGGCCGGAATTATATACAAATTCCCAGCTTGTCCATTTGTGCCAATAATAGACCATTAATAGACTTTCTATTAATTGGACATTTAGAGGACTGGCCAAGAATACCGTCTGGGTCTCTGCAGGTCGGCTGTAGAAACAAGACAGGAGATGGAACATGTGTCTTGATTCTGAGCCAGACATCTGATGGATGGCTATATTGGACAGTCAGTGGCTCATCTTTCTTTCCTACTCTCTGACCTGATGTCAATGCCCAAGCAGTATCAGTGAAAACCTCTTCTGCAGCCAAATTCTCACCCACCCCCAAATCTTTAGACGGATTGAGGAAATTAAAATGACTTTTACTTTGAAAGTAGCAAGTTTGAGTGATATATGTGTACATGCACTGGATTTATTAGGTTAATTTTTTTTTAAAGCCAGATGAATACATTCCCCTAGCATTCATGATGATTTTTTTTCCTAAATATCAGGTAGGTTAGTGTGGATAGATAAAGTGAATGAGATAATCAACACACACTGGATTACTGCTTTTGTAAACACTTGTGAGCCTTTGCATTTCTCCCATTTAATTTAATGTCAGGGTTACCACACACCTTGGTTCCCTAGGGATCAGAAGCCCTTAAGCCCTGGAGGGTTTTGCTCCCTCAAGACAGCTTATCTGTTGCAATAATTAGCAATAAATCTCTCAGCATGAGAAATGACAGGGCTGAATGACTTTGTGATGAATACAGAGGATGGAAAGGTAGTTGGCTCCTCTCCATTCATCTTGATAATCTTCATTGCTACATAAGCAGTAAGACCTGTTACTGTGATTCATTTCTGAGGCACTTCTCAAATCAACACTAATTCCAGAGACAGTCTACCTAATAAACTGCTTGATTGGGGTTTCAAGGCAAGAGCAAGCCACTGGCAGAAGACTGGGAATCTGAACTTGAGCAGTGTGGGGAGGGGTGAGGAGGAGGGAAGGGCCTTGACTAGCTGTGAAGGGCAGACCATTTATTTAGCGGTGGATCTGATAAACACTCTTCTGAGAAACTAAACTACTTACTTTTTTTTTTCATTATTCTAACCAGAATCATCAGTATTAACCCAAGTTAGATACCAAGAAAAAAAGAAGGCATTCCCCATGCATGTCTCAGGTACTTTCTGTTTTTAACACCTGAAGATATATGAGTATTAAATCCTCAGGCTCGCTGTGGGGGACTGATGTTCTGCAGATAACCTGAAATGACTGATGGGGTCATATTCTCAAACAAGTCCAGACTCCTCTTAGCTCAGCCCAGTTGGAAGAAAGAAAATAATTCTTAGGCAGGCACCTGGAAGAAGCTGTGATTGCCAATTGTGTCCAATGAGCCGTTTTCCCTCCGGAGAAGCTTGACACATATCCATCCATCTGCATAACGTCCTAACAATAGAACATCAGAGCAGGCAGTATCTGCTTGCTGCTCCAAACCCAGGGAAGCTAGGTCAGCCCCTCAGGGCTTCTACCCTCTAGGACTATACTGGTTCCTGCTCTGTGAGATTTTCCAACAGTGTTTAAAAGGACACCATAGTCCAGGTGTTTAATGTCACAATACAAGGAAAGTTTTATATGGTGCTCTTCCTTGAAGAGTTAAGGTGAAGGGACTCAAAAGGACAATTTTCCCCTTTATAAAAATAAGTAATAAAGCTATTTGTTTGTTCTGGGACCGCTGGCACTGTACTGTGACACTTTTACAGTGCAAAATTTGCACGTTGAAATTTATTGATAGATTTAATTTTTATGGTGTTCAGGCTTGGATGATAAGGCCTGGCTATATCTCAATTCCTTTGGCTAATAATGAGCCAAGCTTCAGCAAGTCAAATCCACTGGTAATTCTTAAGTTGCCTGAGTCCCAGTGTAGCCTCCCAAACTTCTTTTCATTATGGCTTGAAATTTTAAAAATTCCCAGAATTATCATCATATTGTAACATTTTCAAAAGAGGGTTTATTGGGAAAAAAAAGAGGGTGAGAATGCAGGGACAAAATTAGCCTGGTCTTAAAGCCGGATCACCAGTTACCAAGTGTACGTAAGTAGGTGTACACTGTTCTTTACTATTAAATGGAGGTGGGAAGGCAGCCATGATGGTGCATACCTATAATCCCAGCACTTTGGAAGCCTAGGCAGGAGTATCATTAGTTCAGGGCTGGCCTGGACAACACAGGGAGATCCTGTCTCAAAAATGGGGAGGGGTATGTGAAATGTATTTCAAAAGATGGCTGTGAAACTACAAGCTGTTTCATAAGATAGGTGCTCAGCTAAGCATCCTGGCTGTGTAGATTGCGTCAATTGCTCTCCTCAGTGCTATAAGTGGCCTTGAACTCTGCTGTTTTGATCCTCTAATAATTTTTTTTTTCAAAAAAGGGCTCACCTTATACATGAAGAAACTGAAACTTAACAGGTTAATTGCTAGTTCAGGTGGTCAATTAGGAAAACAGAGCCAAGGGTGGTTTTCTGCGGAGTATGTGTGTCCTTCTCTAGTCCGCATTCTTTCGGTTGATTTTATGGCGCTGGGGGTTGAACTTAGGGCCTCATGTATGTTAGGCAAGTGCTTTACCTCTGATCCCAGTCCTCTTTTCACTTTGAGACAGGGTCTCATGAAGTTTCCCAGGTTGGCTGTGAGCTTGCCATCCACCTGTGCTAGCCTTCCTTCCCAGTAGCTAGGATTACAGACTCAAGTCACCAGGTCTGGCTTTCATCTCTTTGGGATCTGATTAAAATCAACATCCCTAGGGCTTTGAATGCTTCTCTTTTCTTTCCTTCATTTCTTCTTTATTTTCTCCCTCTCTTGTTTTCTTCTTGTAAGTGTATTTGTAGCATAGGCAAAATGCCCTCTCTGTCTTCATAAGACAACTATGTAACAGAAATACGAAAGAATCTCCATGGTGCCCATATTTATACATCACACACACACACACACACACACACACACACACACACACACACACTACAAAGGACAGATGCATTATTTCAATATACATAATTATTGCCTCCACAAGAAAGAAAGACAGAAAACAAGATCAATATAGAATCATATCTCTGAGCATCCCCGACCCCTGACATGTCACCTCCAGTATCTATGTTGAGCCAGAAATACGACCAGGTTATATCTATAGAACCTTGGCTTGAATCTATTCAAAATACATTAAGATTGATGATTTTATTATATGTGTGCACTCAAGTGTGCATACGCACATGAGTGTATCCATGCATGTGATTATGTGGATTTTCCTTCCAGGAGCCACAGGCTGTGGGCACAGCCACAGTGTGAAAAAAGCCAGTGTTGTCCAGGGTAACAGCACTGTCTAAGAGAGCTGACTGGACATGCTGTGTTCACAGATCTGACTGAATCTTCGGATGATAGTCTGCCAAGCTAATGTGATTAATGTGTTCCTGGTGGCAGCATTTCCTGCTACTCTGTTTTCCATGAAGACAGATCACACTGCCTTGCAGCCTCCAACTGAGCTTAGATGCCAGGCAGGAAGGAAGCCAAACCCACTGCCACCCACACCCTCACCTCTGCACCTCAGCTGCTATGCATATATTCCACCAATTTTTTAGAAAGGAGTGGCATCCATAGAGGATGTGGAACAGCTGGGGGCCCTGATTTTGCGCCTTCTCTCTCTCTCCATGCCCCACCACACAGCCTATGCAGATGTCTAGCATGAAGCGGAGCTGTGTGGCTGGTTAGCATGCCTGGAGAAGAGGCAGAAGGAAGTGATCTGAAAAACCTACAGTAGCAGCTGCAGGGAATTGGGGAGTGGAGTGCCAGAGACCACGAGAGCAGGAAGCTCGATCATGACAATCTTCATCCCTTGGCTCCTTTGAAGTACTGAGGCCTGTGGCTTCCCCTTGCTCCTCACCCTGTGGCACACTGGCAGAGCAAGTTGCACCAGATCCATAGCCTTCCATGCACTACCCAGTTTCTTAGAAGGTAATGTGCGTCAAGCATAAAATGAATGAAAATGCTTTTACTGGGAAGAAAGTAAATAAGAAGCTTTATAAAAATAATCACCAAAAGAACCAGGTGAAGGGTCGGTGGACCTGCCCTTTTCCGAAGCAGACATCTGGGTTTTTGGACTGTGTTAGTTCATTTGTTTTTCATTCTGGAGTCATGTGACACTTCATCCAGACAACAAAATGCATTCCCAGGAGCAAAAGATGCTCATTTTATAGACAGAAAGGGCCTGAAAACAGAAACCAGAAAGAGGAAAAACTGAGACTGGCCACTTCCAAGTCATTTTCTGTGGTGGCTCATCTTGATCATTAATCTGATTGGACTGAGAAATAACCTGGGTTAGAAAGCGCCCTCTGCAGGTGTCTGAGAGGATTAGGACTAAAGACCCTCTTTGAATGGGGCCACATCACTACATGGGCTGGGGGCCTGGAGCCAATAAGAGCAGAAGAATAGAACTGCCTCCCAGTGAATCCTCTCTTTTGCCACCCCCAGACCCCCATCCAGACCCCACCCCACACCCCTTTTCTTCTTCTCTCCTCCCTTCCTCACTCCTCCCACCAAGCCCCTCTTCCCACAACCTCCTCCTTCCTGTTTGCTATGAGGTAAGGGGCTCTGCTCCACTGCACACCCTTCTGTCATCCAACATTGTTATCCTGTTCAACATCTTCACCATCTAAAAGCCATGAACTAAAACAAATCCCTTCTCGCTTGAGATCCGTGACAAAAAGTCCGATTAACACTTTCCTGTTCTGCTTGGAAGATGGGGACAAGAAGACAGGACAACAGAAAAATAACTGAGTGCTTAACAAAGGATTATGTCAAGTTACCTGGAGTCCCTCCTACCTGGGATACCAAGCCTGTTATGTGCCAGGCTGGGCTGAAGGGAGGGAAGCTTAGCAGGGGTGAGTGGGTCCAATGCGGGGCCTCGGTCGGAGGTGAGTGTATGAGTAAAGAACACACACACACCCAGGATTAGCTTTGGAGACTGATTCAGTTTATTTTGGAAGAAGGACAAAAACTATCTAAACCTTTGAGGGGTGAGTAGGGGCTGTCAGGGTGAGTATACATCATTGGCTGGAGACAGGGTGCTGGGGATGCCTTATTTGCATAAGGAGGAATTCTAGGTGCTGCTGGACATGACCTTATAAAGGATAAGAAGTTTAATCTGGCTACTGGCTACTTGACCTTTGCTGGTAAGGTAAGGGTGGGGGACACTGGACTACTTGCACCAGTATTACAGGCCTGGGGCAGAGAGGACAGTCATCCTACTGCTGTGGATCTCAGGATGAGATTTCAGGGGTTTGAATTGCCTCAACACCACCCTTGCTCGAGTAATATAGTGCCAATTAACACATTGGTCTGTGTAGTCTCCATGCAAGTCCAACACAGTGGCACTGTAAGACTCTGACAAGCCTTAGCCTACTGGAGACCCCTCCCCCAAGTGAACAACAGAACAATGCAGAGCCAGGGATCAATGCAAAAGCAAGAGGAATTTATTGTTCCTGCATGCTGGGGTCATTATCCTGCACCCAAAGGAGAGGCAGCAACCTCCGGCAGCCCATTTGGCCAGTTTTTATACAGCTTTCAAGGGTAGAATAGAGCAACAGCCACTAGGCACAATGTGATTGGCAGAACAGTGTGACTTTTAAACTGATTGGTCCTTAAGGAATGAGGTAGCAAGGGCTTTCCTTGTCTTGGGGGGGGTGGGGTGTTGCTAAAGATCCATCCACCCTGATGAATGTGTGTATGTGCTCTGCACTTCTCTCATCTGCAGGTCGGTCCTCCCTGTAGTCTGAGGAATGCAATTGGCCTCTCCCTTCTGGAGGGAGAGGGTGTCTATGTGCTCTATGACTGTTCTCTTCCTGGAGAGGAGGAGGTCTAGTGGAATTGTCCAAAGCTCCTTAGCTGACCTCTTCAGTATCTTCTGACTTCTAGTGACAAGGCTAGACTGATTCCAGGACAGGCTTCAAACTGGCAGTTAAAGAGACTAGGCCTAAAAACCCAGGCTTCAGGCAGCTAGTCAGAAATGCCCGCCATCTCTCCTGAAACAAAGAATGGATCAGCAGTTGCTGGCTTGCTCCTGAGACCCAGTAATAGAATGTTTAGAGTAAGACAAAGCCCACCCACCCGGGATTCCCCTAGGGTGCTCTAAATTGGGCCTGTGTGCTCACTTCGGGGTTTCTCTATCTTGGTAATGGGGAGAACCCAACATGCTGGACTTCACTCTTTGCATTTACATACTATTTGAGTCTGGGGTATTATTCTTCAGGTGAATCATGGCCCCTTAGACTAGCTAACAGGCAAAGGGATCAACTGCCTCCATTTCCATCTGGAAACCTTCTTGCAAACCCAAATTTTATGAAACATTCATCTCTAGCACATTGCCATAACCTGGGGGTAAAAAGGGATACAGACATCTAACCCTGTTTAAGAGATTTGAAGTCCACAGGATTGGATGGGCCCTAGAACATCTCAAAGAACCCATCTGATTCTGACGTGCAGGGAAGCGTAGGAACCATTATTAAAGCATAGAGTCCCTTCCACCCTTCTCTATCACCCTCCAGCCTTTCCAGAGCTCAGCTGCCTCCAGTTCCATTGTTGCCTATTTGTGACCTGCAGCCTCTGGTGCTCCTGATAGATTCACTGTTCTGACTTTGAGTGCTGCTGCTGAGCACATGGACAGAAAGTGACCTCTAGAACTGCATGCAATGGTTCCCAGAAAATGGAGTTTCTTTTTGAAGTGCAGACCCTATAATGTCTCATTATCCCCCAAAGGTAGGTGTGGTGTGTGTGTGTTTGTGTGTGTGTGTGTGTGTGTGTGAAAACACACTCATTTGGTATATGAGGTGATCTTTTTCATTCTTTGACCTTCTTTGCCTATTGGAGATTGACAAGTATGGTGGTTTGTATATGCTTGGCCCAGGGGTGGCAGTATTTGGAGGTGTAGTCTTGTTGCAGTAGGTATTTCACTGTGGGCATGGGTTTAAGACTCTCACCCTAGCTGTCTGGAAGTCAGCCTTCCACTAGCAGCCTTCAGATGAAGATGTTGAACTCTCGGCTCTGCCTGCACCATGCCTGCCTGGATGTTACCATGCTCATGCCTTGACCATACTGGACTGAACCTCTGAACCTGTAGGCCAGCCCCAATTAAATGTTGTCCTTGTAAGAGTTGTCTTGGTCATGGTGTCTGTTCATAGCAGTAAAACCCTAACTAAGACAACAAGATATCACAACCTTCCTTCTAACCAGAGAAAATAAAAGCATTCAGTAAGAACACTGTCCTGGGGGACGGGGGAAGGTTTGGTTTCTGGAGGACAGCTCCAGTGCATTGGTATAGAAGAAGGATGAGAAAAGATTCAATTCAGGGACTCAATTCCAGTCTGGAATCTTCTGGTATAGTAAAGGTTGGAGAAGGTACCTTGAATTAGGACCACTAGTGAAGACCAAATAGAAGAATGTGTCTCTTCCTCAGTCCATGGACTGGGTACAGACTGGGAGAAGAGTGTGAATTTGGTGATGTAAGAATTTTAGAAGTTTTTAATGTCCATGGCTTAGAAGGGAGAAACATGACCCAGGGGAAGGTAAGAACCTTGTGGGGCCCATGACAAGGAGAAGATGCATAAGCCTTGAGAGATGCTTAGAGATCAATGCGATTTGGTCCTCTTTACAATGCTCCTAGGAGAGACTTGAAATCATTTATAATGTTAACCCCTATTAGCAAGCAGAACCCATGCAGGGAACCCAGAAAGAAGAATAAGATGACTCACGTATTGGCTGGCTTCTGGTTTGGCCCTCCACCCACTCGGGAGGGTGGGGGCCTCATGTCCTGAACTGAAATGAAGGAAGCACTGGATGACTGTGAAGAGACATGTGTGAAGTTGGCTCTGACCTTCACTCGTGATTTCACAAAATTGCAGTAGTGATGATTCTATTAAAAAGTAGCTTTAAATAGGCTGTAATTATGGTTGTCATCACATTAATGTAATTTACCAAATAGTACAAACCACTACAATTCCCCTGCTTCCTTTGGGAGCTTGGGAAATGCCAAAATCCTGAATTTAAAGTTTCAACTGGGAAGACAAGGTGGATGTTTCTGTCAGACACTTGAATAAAGTAGAGAAAGAATTACCATCTTCTGATTTTCATCTTCCCCCTTGATGTATAGCCATAACAACAATTGCTTAACATGTGAAGGGGGGAAACCTCCAACCAAAGTATGTGACTGTATTTAGGAATAAAATGGATGATGTATCAATGTTTTAAGAACATAAGCATACATTTTGTACCATTCATGATATTCCTTCCAAATGAATATTTATAACAAAGCAGAAGCTGTTCTGATCCAGCAGCCCCAGATAATTGGATAAATATTTGAAATTATGACAAGTATTGTTCACTACTTTCTATAATTAAATATATTTTTTACAATTTGAGATCATATTACTTAACATTTTGTATACTAAAAGTTTCTATTACATTAGCTATTCTTCAAAGACATGATCATAATGCTTTTTACTTTGTTATAAATGTTCCTTTGGAAGGAATATCAGGAATGATATAAAATGCATACTTATGTTCTTAAGACATTGATGCATCCATTTTATTCCTAAATACAGTCGCATACTAGACCTTCTTATGTCTTTCTTTTCTCCTTTATCTAGATTGTTTTATAGGAGACCTCTCAAAAGACCACTTACTAACTTGCATGATGAACCACGTCTTTCTTTGTCCATTCACCATGCTGAATCCTTGTTGTTATGTAGCTGCTGCTTCTAGCTTGAAACATCCCTTCTAAAAAGAGGAGAGATACTGAGGAAGTTTACAAGACTCCTGAGACCCTCCCCCCATCCAAGTAACATAGTTGGTGTGGTAATTCTTCGTTGGCACTCCCTTCAAACTGTGCAGGGAACTCCTTTTCGCACATATTAGTGGGTGTGATGGTTTGAGTAAGGATGACCCCCATATGTTCATGCATTTGAATGCTTTTTCATTGGAGGGAAGGGCACTGTTTGAGAAAGATTAGAGAGAATTGAAATGTTGTCCTCCTTGAAGACATCTGTCACTAAGGTTGTCTTTGAGGTTTCAAAATCTCATACGAGGCCCAAATCTCTCTTACAGTGAGGTCACCAGGCTGGACTTGGATGGAACTGTTTCTTTGTTCTGTGGCTGCCTTCCCTGCTTACGGAGCACAGGCATTTCTGTGTTTCTCCAGGAAAGCAGAACACGTTTGCAGAGGATGGTAGCTGGAGATTCTAACGCACTGAGGTTCTTTCCACAGCTTCATTTGTGTGCTTCCTGGGAGTCTGGTGAGGTTATTCCTCAGTAGGTAGCCATTTGGTCAGATGATGTTTGTTACACAATTAATGACATACTACATAGAAACAAAATCTGTGTGAAAAGAGTTGCTGTATGTATGAGTACAAAATGAAATGCTTGGATAGGCTAAGAAGAATGGCTCAGTGGTTAAGAATAGTTTTCGCATTGGACCTGGGTTTGGGTTTGAGAATGCACAAGGCAGCTCACCTGTAACTCTGGATTCAGGGGATCTGACACCTTCTTCTGTCCTCTGCAGCACCAGGCACACACACAGTGCACCTCATACATGCAAGTAAAACATCCATGCATGTGCACACACACAAAACAAATACATCTAAACAAGGTTGGAATGTGGAGTGGATCTGAATGGAGTTTTGGGAAGGGAACACTCTTTTATTATATTGGGAATATAATAAAAATACAATTCATAAAATTCTCAGAATTAATAAAAATGTAAAAAGTAAATCTTTTAAAAATGCTTTGGGGATGCTTCATAAAGGCAAATCACCCCAACTACTTTTGCTGAAGTGTGTCACAAAATAAATGTACATGAATATGAATCCCAGCATCCCAGCTTCTTCTCCCAGTAAACTTCTCCATCTACCCACAGGGTGGTGTAGTTCAGTGGTTTCACTGCACCTTCCCTCACAGTGTGCATGTGCAAAATTGTACATGAAATAATAATTAAATTGTAAAAACCCAAAATAATAAATTAGACTTAGGGGAAAGGGAGGCAAATTTATTCATCCCTATTACAGCAAGAATTAAATAGCATTTAAACAAATTTACAACAGTTCACAAAAAAAAAAATGAAATGTTAAAGGATAAATTTAACAATCCATGTCTAGGGCCTGTATGATGAAAACTCTAAAGTACAGACAGAAGAAGCAGAATTCTCAATAAAAGGAGAAACATGCCATACTTAATGGTTGGAAGACCTCACAGCTGAGATGTCAATTTTCCCCAGACAATCTAGAGAGGTAATACTAATCTCCAAAAGGTTTCAGCTGTATATTTTTCTGAATAAGCTGATTCAAACATCAGGAGAAAATTGAAGTAATTGGGACAACTAAAACAAGTTGGAGAGGAAGAAAATGCAGCTAATCACATTACGATCCAAATCATATGATATCATCAAAAGGATAAATCAATAGAACAGAATAATGTGAGTATAAACTCACAGAAGTATGGGCAAATTATTTTAATTTAATGTTTTTAGGTATACATTCTACAGAGTATTTCAACCATATTCACCCCTACACTCTTCTATTCCATCTCCTCTCAGACCCCTCACAATGTCTCAATTAATGTCTTCTCTTTGCAAATAATCCATTTAGGGGCTGGAGGAATGGCTCAGCAGTTAAGAGCTTTGCTACTCTGGCAGAGGACCAAGATTTGTTTCCCAGTCCCCACATAGTAACTCACAACAACCTGTAACTCCAGGTCAAGAGGATCTAAAGCTCTTTTCTGGCCTCTTTTGGGTTTCAAGCACACACATGGTACACAGACATACACACAAGAAAATCACTCATATACCTAAAAATATAAATAAGTAAATTTATAAATAGTCCACTGAATTCTTAGTGTTTCCCACATACACATGGGTGTGGGCCATCAATTGAAGCACAGACAACCTTTGGGGGACCACACCCCCAAAGTAAACTGATTCCCCCTTCCTTAGCAACCACCAACTGTCAATAGCTCCTTATCTAGTGATAGGAACTTGTGTGCCCCCCCATTCCATGCTGGACTGTTGACTGGATTGTTTTCATGAAGGTCTTGTACAAGCAATCCCATGTGTTTCAAGTTCATGACTTATAGCTGTCATGTCCAGAAGACACTGTTTCATCTCAGTCTGCCCTAACTTCTGGCTCTTACAGTCTTTCTGCTCTTTGTTCTGCAATGTTCCCTGAGCCTTGTGGGAAAGGTATATTATATATGTTCTGTTTAGAGCTGAGCAATTTACAAACACTGTCCTCTACACTTTGACCTCTTATGAGTCATTGTATTAGCTACCAGCCACTGCAGAGGATGCTACGCTGATGACTGAGAGATACGCTAATCTTTGAGAAACAAGATGTGTATTTAGAAGGCAGTCTGACACTATGTCCATTCAACATAAAGAAAAAAAGTAGTAGGTTTATACTTGGAATATTTGAGTTCTCTGGTCATAGGTTCTTGGCCCAATTATAATCAAATTCTTGTGGAGTGGGAATTAAATTCAGTCAGAAAGAAGTTGCTTATCCCCATAACATTTGTGCCACCAATGAACTCATGAGCATATCTCCAGGCCAGTCATTGTTCTATGTAGTTCATAGGGTTCACAACTGGATAAAACTGGCCCTAGTCGTCTTCTTCTTTTTTTCCCCCAAGACATGATATTCCTATGGAACACAGACTGATCCCAAACTTGAAATCCTCAGCCTACCCAGTGCTGGGATTATTGGTTTATACCACCACACCTGACTGAACTCACTTATTATTTGAGATACCTTTGAGATAAAATTTTCTAATAGTATTTTGCTTTGTCTCACCTGCAACTTAAGACAAAGGCATCTAGAATTCAGGTGTGAGCCATGTACCTGTGATATAATTGATTCCATGAATCAGATGTAATGTTCAAAGGGGAAGGTGAGCATGGAGATGCTTTGTCCCAATTTAGTGCTTTGTTGTCACACAACAAGGTCAAAACAATGGCCATTGGATTACCTCTTGATTTTATTTCCTGGTATTCAACTTTTGTTAGTGCAACAAGCTTTGTTAGAGAGTTCTCCACCTTCTTCCCACTACTATTCAAGTATTAAATTTAACATGGTTAAGACTAAGGTTTCTGGGAACTGAGACAAGATCAAAATTATTGATTTCATCCATTGGAGAGGAATGGGGCTCTTTCCTGCTGGTATTCTGGGCTCCTCTTTGCCAGTAAAACAGAAAGTGAGAAATGTGTGCTCATCATGTGCTTTATACAAAGCCTATGTGCATAGTGCTCTAGGAAATAGGAACTTTGCATGCTACTATATGCAAGGAAAGCCATGTGCTACGTTGTTAAATGCTCTATGTTGCTAGTATTTTCCAGTGTTTGAATAATCTCTGTAACCAGTGTCTGGTACAGTAGCTACTAGTATTCTTGTTTGTTATGTTTTATGTCTTAGTCCATGTTCTATTGCTGTGAAGAGACATCATGACCACAGCAACTCTTATAAAGTAATTAATTGGGGCTGGCTTACAGTTTCAGAGGTTTAGTCCATTATCACCATGGTGGGGTGCATGACAGCATGCAGTCCTACATGGTGCTGAAGAAGTAGCTTAGCATTCTACATCTGGATCCATAGGCAACAGGAAGAACAAGACTTTTAGCTTGGAATGGGCTTTTTGAAACTTTCATGCCCACCCCCAGGGATACAATTCCTCCAACAAGACCACTCCTCCTAATCCTTACAAATAATGCCACATCCTGATAATCAAGTATTCACATTTATGAGCCTATGGGGGTCATTCTCATTCAAACCACCACAGGTTGCATATGAAGTGTGCCTGCGAAGGCTCAGGACTTGAGGGTTTGATCCTCAAGCAAGCAAGTATTCAGAGGTTGGGCTTTGGGGAAGAAACGAACTCAAAGTTTAAATTGACCACTGGAAGGTGGTGGTACTGTGAGAGGTAGAGACTGGTGGTCACAGGAACCTATCTAAGGGTACATCTTATCCTGGCTCCTTTTTGACTGTGACCCTACTTCCTGGCTGACACACACTGGATAAATTTATCTACCACAGACTCATGCCATGGAGTTCTCCCTCACCAAGATGCAGAAGCAGCAGAGCTGCTGTTGGTAGACTGAAGCATCTGAATTATGAGTGAAGTTAAAGTCTTCCTTTCAACTTGTATTGTTAAGTATTCATCAATGTGATGAGAAATTGACCAACACAGTCTGTGTGCTATTTTTGAAGTAGCTAGCTTAAATGGAGATAGTCTAGAATTTTGTAAAATCGGTGTAAGAATTATAAATAAACAATATTTCTTACCAGTAGAGTATGTATCTGTTATCCATTGATGTGAAGTTTATTCCTCTAAATAAAATGTATAACTAAAATTAACATTCTTTTTTAATCAGAGCTGCACTAAGATTAAATTTACACCATTCTTCCAATTGTGTATATATGAAACAGTACTTATCTATACATTATAGCTCTTTACAACTAAACTGGACACTTCTTATAAGATACTAACAATAAAAAGGAAAGAGTACAAATAATGCTAGAATTATTTTAGGCATAATGCAGTTTTATAAATCTCCAAGATCTCAAGTCTTATATATCTGTTAGGAACTTGACCATAGAAGTGAGGGCAGGAGTATTCAGGTTTATCTAACTGCTGCTGACAGCACCAACTGCTTCATAATACTGGGACAATAATAAACAACACACTGTGTCATGAGCATTTAAAAAATACTAGCTGTCATTTATCTTCTCTCCAAGCTTCTTCATAGTTTCTGAAAACTCTGCAATCCCCTTGCCCCTGAGTTGTGTGCAGGACCTCCACTGTTCCTCTACCAGCCAGATGAGCTTAAACCCACAACTCCTTAGTCCTGTGCAATAGAACCAATAGCCACAGCCACGGAGGGCCTGTTACACGCCAGATACTTATTAATGGCTGGTCCTACATTTATATGCTGAAATTCTAACCTCAGCATGATGGATGTAGGAGATGGGACCTGGGAATGGGGGTGGGGATGAGGTGTGTGACTAAGTCATGGGGAACCCCAAAGGATGAAATTAGTACTCTGAAAATAAACTACTTTCTAAAGTTTGTTTCCTCTTTCTCAGCCATGTAAGGACACGAGGAGAAGGCATACATGTGCAAGCCAGACACTAAGTATGCTGGTGCCTTTATCTTAGAATTCCCAGATTCTGTGAGTAAAGGAAACTGGGGTTTATTATTTAATAAGTCAGCCAGTGGTATTGGTTTTGGCAGCTCGACCTGACAGTGAAATTTCTGCTCTACGTATTTTGTTTAGCCCACGAAGTTGGAAGTTCTTCTGTAGAGTATAGACTAGAAAATTGAGAGATAGAGAAGGCAATAAACATATTAAACATTATCCAGTTTGTGAATAACAACGTCCAGATTCAAAGCAAGCAGTCCAGTTCTAAAAACCCATTCTAGACCTTTATTACCCACTTCCCTCTCCCTTCCTTTCTTCCTTTTTTCCTTCTTTCTCCCTCTTACAGAGGCTGAGCTGAATACTTCCTAATTCTAGCCTGGGTGTCCTTGGGACCTGTGCCAGGAAACCTGTGTTCCTTAAGCTTTTATTCTCTGTGGTCTTCACCCCATCTCTGTTTATTACACAAAAAATGGCCACTTGAATGTACTCCTGTTTTAGCTTAGGTTTTTTGTTTGTTTGTTTGTTTCTCGTTGCTAAAATAAACTGTTCCAACTCAAGATATTCTAACTAAAGCAACTTTAGGGGAAAGGAGTTTATTTTAGCCTTCAGTTACAACTTAGAGTCTATCAGTGGCAGGAGTCTGAGGGAGTTGGTCACATCACACCCATAATTACAGGCAGAGAACAATGAATGCATACTTGCACCCTAATGCCCAGCTTTCTTTCTCCACTCACATACAGCCCAGAGTGTCCTGCCTAGGGAATGGTGACACCTACAGTGGGCAGGTCTTCTCATCTCAATTGATGTCATTAGGGTAATGCACACAGCACAATTAGAGGCCACCTGCCAGATGATTCTAGATTTTGTCAAGTGCAAAACACAAGCTATCAAACCTAACATGGTTTTTTCAGAATGTACATGGGCCACGATTGCCTATCTGTTGGGTAATTTCAGTACTTCTATCCAGGCCTGTCATGAAAGACAAGTAGTCACTGGTATCATACATATTGCACCAATAGACTAAACTTGGCAGCACTGGCTAAAAATTCATTTACTATCAAGGTCTCATAACCTCACCTTTTCATTTTTTGAAAAATTTTATCTCTAATGTAGCAAAATAACACCAAAGTATTTTGTGGTTCTCTGGTGATGACTTCTACTTTGCTAGCTTTTGGAGGCTTCTCTTCTGAAAGCTCCTGCACATGGCTCTCGCCTGCTGCATTCTGCTCTGTTAACTCTTGTTTGTTGATTGTTGATATAAGGCCCGTAGAGCAGTACTGTAGTAAAGCCATCACTATAGGACTGGCCCTTTACTGTGGTGAATGGACCACAGATTCTCAGGCTATATGCACCTGGTCCCATTCACCCCTCAACTGGCTATCCTTAGCTCTCCCATCATATCTCTCACCACCTCTCACAGGTTCTTCAGGGTTCCTTGCAAACTATTTTTTTTTTTCAATTTATAAAAAGAAGGTACATAGAGAGGACACATGGCAGTAACCAGCCTTGGACATAGGCCATAAGAGAGTATGTGTTTTCTCTATGGAAAATAACTCAATAATGACTAAGAGTTGATTTATCTTTACTATCACCTTGTGATAACTGGAAACATATGCCCCTAAACGAGATTTTTTTTTTCTGTCCTTCACTGTCAATTCCTATCACTTGACAAGTGACTGCTTTGTGAATGACCCAAGGATAAGCTACTGATCTTGCACTAATCTTCCCTTACTTATCTGTGCTGCTGTGAACTTAGAGAATATATAGTAACAGAGTTACAGCAAACCCTGATACACCTTACATGATGCTTTGAAAGCAGCTTACTTTCCAGTCCAGTCCAGACACTAAATGTTAATGAGTAGCTGGAGGCTGGAGGGATGACCGAGCATTCAAGCCTATTTGCTGCTCTTCCTGAGGATCCAGGTTCAGTTTTCAGAACCCAAATAGTAGCCCACACCCATCTGGAATTCCAGTTCCAGGGCTTCCTCCTTCTTCCTTCATCTGACCCCTCCATATTTCTGCCACATGAAATGCACATATGTATGTGCAGACAAAACACTCATACACATAAAATAAAAAAAAAATCATTTAAAAAAACCCAATAACACAAGGATGCCAACAATGAAGAAACAGAAACTGAATTTGATTCTGACATTCTGTTTGACCACATGAAGTTCCCCTTGGCCTTTGAGTTTCCTGGAATTGGTGGTGAAAGACGATGCACAAGATTCATTGACAGACTTAGTCTCACGTTTGAGAACTTTGCGATCTGGGTATGTGGCTTTCTCTCCACATGAAACTTTTCAATATTGGCATTGGAGCAGAAACCTAGAGTGAGGGAGGGACTGAGCCATGAGAGTTCCCCAGAGGAAGAGGATTCCAGGCACATAGCCTAGCAAGTGCAAAGATGCAGATGCAGCAGCAGACTGTGACTGTGTTCTGAAGCAGCGCAGTGTGGCTGGGCAGAGAAGATGAGCTGGAGAGTAAGGGGAAGTGGAACTGGAGAACGACCATGTTGGAGCAAGCTTAGGCTTTAGGACAGACCTTCAGTTTCGTTCTTCTGATCGATACAGACATTCTTTCTTCTAGAGCCAGATGAGGGAAACTAGAGCCAAGCTCTCACTAAGAACCCCAGGCTGACCTTGAGCGCTCAGTCCTCCTGATTACAGCAAGGCCTTCTGTGATGAATGGCTGGCAGTCAATCTTTCCTTTCCTTGCACTAAGTAAGAAAACTTCAGCTCTGATGTCTTATATATCTGTTTGATGGTTTAAATTATGGGACAGTCTTATTTATGCTTCTTTGTGATCTTCCTTTCCCTACCATCTGCCAGTTTCAGGCTACTAGGGAGCTTAAATAAGGCAGTAAGTCTGGTGAAGGGTTATGCTAGCACCCTAGAAATACACTATCAGTATTGGAACAGTGCACCCACACACCTCAAAGCCAGGCAGGCTTTGATTCCCAGTGGCAACTTTTAACCGCTTGCGGCCAACTGAGCACCCAGCAGCACTTTCACTGTGGTTGTTGTGGAAGTCTGGATAAAGTAACCCTTTAAAAAAAAATATGGATTATTTTTAAGAAGAAGGGGGAAAAGAAACAAAACTTTCCTTAGTACTAACCCTGCTGCTCCGTGAGCAATGCAGAGAAGCAGTCTACTAGTCGGGAGTGTTTTCAATTAAGAAAGACAAAACTTCCTGTCCCAGATTAATCAAAATTCACTTTAAAGTGACTTAAATTAGCAACAGGAAAGGAAGCTTCATCAGCTGGAAAATTAAACTAAGTACCATTTGGCTTATTGTTTGGAAATACAAGTCAAAGGGAAGCTTAATGGGAAACTCTTAATAAGACAGCGTGTGCTTGAAACTTCCTGCAGCAAAAGTCAATAACCAGTGTCCACTGGTGGGCAGCACGGTCCAGAGACAGTGTCCACTGGTGGGCAGCACGGTCCAGAGACAGTGTCCACTGGTGGGCAGCATGGTCCAGAGACATTACCGAGGCTTCCTGGGGCTTCTCCGGAGGCACACAGTTTGCTGTTTTGACTTCTCCTTCTGTTATGGGGTCTGGGAAGTACAATTTACTATCTCCACCATCAGGTATTTTTTCATTTGCATATAACCACTTATTTTGTGCTTGATGGCTCTGCAAATGCCATTCTGCTACCCACTGTGTGCTCATGGGATTTTAACTCAGGTGGTCAGGCATGAGCTGCAAACATCTTCACCTGCTGAGCCATCTCACTGACTCAGAGCTGTTACCTTCTTAACTGTGTCTAAATGAAATCGTAATAGACTGTAAGGGCAGCTACAATTAATAAGCAAATTATATATACAAATATGATAATAAATGGGATGCAAAGACAACTATAGGGAACACATTGAATCTTATAGTGAAGCCTAATGTTAATCCCAAAGATGCAAGGAGAAAGATCACCAACTCAAATCACCATAGCGAAATTAATTAAAGCAAGCAACTAATTAAAGCCAAACTTTTGTTCCTGTACGCAAGCTGTCTCTCCCTAAAATGAGGTTCAAGTGATCAGCTTTGGATGTGAAGAAGACAAAGTTCTCATAGTTCTGGGGCAGGGGCTTGCCAAATGAGGATTTGGCAGGCAAAACAGGCTGAGGTAAAGGAGCAGACGATAACAAGGTTGTCCTAATGACCTCCTGAAACAAAAACATAGCTGTAAGGTGGTCGTAACAAGGCAGCCATAGCAACAAGTACATTGAGCAAGGTAGTCATAGGTGGTCATAGAACCTTTGAAACAAAGGCTTGTTTGCTGTTTCCTGGACAAGTAGTACAGAGCCATTTGTAGTTATGATTACAGCTGGGGTATAGTCCAATCCTTGAAAAGCAGATTTAATCATAAACAGGAATGAACCTAGTTTGTCTTTACTGTAAGATGGCTTTTAAACCTAAAATGGAGATAGGCTGGTTCATCACTAACACAGAGTTTCCAGGCCAGATGTCTGCTGTATAGGCCAGTATTTTTCCAACTTTTGCTATGTATAGGCCACCAGCATCAACATCCAATAAGGAGCTTTAACTTTTAATTTTTTTATTCTTATCTTTGTGTTATGTGTGTGGATGTTTTGCCTGCATGCGTGTCTGTGCACCATTTATATGTTTGTTGCCTGAAGAAGCCAGAAGAAGGTGGCAGATCCCTTAGGACCGGAATTACAGATGGTTGTGAGACCTATATGTCTATATGGATGCTGAGAAACATACTGGACACTGGGCTATCACTCCAGTTTCCTAATTTGTAAGGTCTTATTAGTGTATGGGAACAGTGGTATATAGTATATTTTAATTATCTTCACTTCCCCCATTTCTCTGCATTTTCTCCATTTCCTCTGTTTCTGGGACTGTTAAAGACAGAATTTCTTATATTTTTGGTTGTGAGCCTAGCCTTGAACGGCTGAGCCACAGAACCTGGAAACAACCCAGATGTCCCTCAACAGAGGAGTGGATACAGAAATTGTGGTACATTTAC